>NC_045164.1:12390827-12427652 GCF_900700415.2 Clupea harengus
ACACCACATACCGCAGCAAATTACAAATGCATACATTAAACGGAAATAAGTACTCACTTCCGGTTTTAATACCGATCCCAGCAGAAATACGGATCCTTGGCTGACAGGTGCTTTAACTGTAGCCAATTTCAAATCGCTCTCAGATGCTTTTTCAACTGATTAATTGCAGTCTTATCTTTTTTATTTCTTAATTTTCTTAGCTAATTTGAATGCACTCATTCTTTTAATCTTTTATTTTTCTAGTATAATATAACTGTTTAAATGGGTGTGACTATGTTCTTGGGTGTGACAGGATGCTCCAGAAGGAACTAAAAACCTTGCTTCAGTGCATGAGGGGGTAAACCACCAATGTGGTCTTTACATCTTTTTAGATAGATATATAGATGGATACTTTATTAATCCCGAGGGAAATTTAGGAAATTCTTCTTCATTTGCTTCTGTGTGGTTTGTCCGTCATTCCCTTCCATTAAAACCCATCTTTCCACTTACCATTAGCTGTGATGTCACCCATTACATTTAACTCCTGGGCCAGGACTACATCACAACATTTGCAATATGTTACAATATAATAATAATAATAATTCATTTTATTATATATAGCTACGGGGGGATGTTTCTTGGGAATTGCTACCTATAACTGAATCAATCTAACACCTTGTGATGATGGAACTCAAAGTAGTGACTTTGATTCACTTTAATTTCAACACATTCTCCTCAGATGTGTATTGTTTCACGTGATAGCCACCTGGGTTGTTAGCTAGCTTAGTGTGATACAATGGTAATATGACCATTTATATTCCTTTAGCACAATGAAATGATAAATGAAAAGGCAACTTGCTTATCTCTGGCTTGAATATCTGAGGCGGCACCATATGGTCTTGTAACTTGATGTCCAAGTGCACTTGCTGCCACGAGAAAGAGAAGCTTAGAGTGGGAACGGGGAAGTGAAAGGGTGTGAGTGAAAATCATAGAGTAAATACTGGAAATGAGAGAAAGGTGGAAAACCCAGCATATTGCTCCTCCCAACATTCTGTGATGAAGAAGTTTCAGAAAAGCTTTAAAAGAGGAATTATATCAAGTAATCCAATAGAGTAACTTAATGAGTTAACTTTTTCTTCCATCTTAATACATTTCCCTACAAATGTGAGCTCATGCACTCATAACATGGTGTTGATTCAGACTGCATGTCTGAAAAGCTGTTTAACAGTCTTCAGCTGAAACTTGGAAATTGGATCTGTTGGAGCGCCCGTTCAATCTGTCCATTATCTTGCTCACCACCGGCACCCATCTGGTGGCTAGGGTGAGAAACGGCAATTAAGCCGCAAAGAGCTGCACTGATGCCCAGAGACCACTGCTCGTCATAAATGCCTGCTTTCATTCACCATGGAATGAGAATCCTTGGAAATGTAAAGGCGCTTCACTCGTTCTAAAGATAGAGAAGAGAGGGTTTACATTATTGTTGTTTAAAAAAAAACCAGTCATTGCACCTATCAACACAGCAGGCATTGTTCTGTATTGAGGGCATTAAGTGACTGCTAATACTCCATCAGCATGTCTTGTTAGATGTGATAGCACTTATGCCCAAGGTCAACAACAAAGCCATACATTTGTAAGGGCAGAGCTACAGTTGAGAGTTCTGCAGCAGTGAAGGTCTTCAGATAAGGTTGAATATCATGGGAGGCTCTGTGCCTTGCTTAATTAGCTTCTGAAACCACTTTAACCGATTTCAAGGATGAGATTGATTCCCGCAGAAGGACTGCTCCGATGTCTAGGATCCTTCAAATTCTACCAAGGACGAGTCCTTCTTTCAAAGACTTTTCAAGGAGGCAGTTGTAGAGTATCCTCTGCGTTCTTAAAGCACCCACAATCCTATACACACATACCAGAGCCTTTTTTTTTAAGTAGCGTGTAATTTGAAGGTGGGACCTTTTCAATGAGTCCTGTGTATTTAAACCCTTGTGTTTCATCAGTACTTTGTCTGTCAATTATGCGTGTTCATCCTCGTGTTGGTGTCGTGTTTGTGTCATCTCCACACTGGTCTGCAGTGGTGGAATGTAACAAAGTATTTTTACTTCGTTACTTTACTTAAGTACATTTTTACGTATCTGTATATTACTTAAGTAAAAATAATAGTGCATACTTTTTACTTTTACTCCATTACATTTTTTAGCTATTATCTATACTTTTACTCCGCTACATTTCTACAATATGTGCTGTTACTCGTTACATTTTATGAACATAGTTTCGCCAAAATGTTGCCTACACAAAACTATGGATTGCGTTGCTGTTTTGGAAGTTTAAACCAATCAGGTGGCTCTATCAACTCCAATGATATCAGAGTGCGCGTTTGGTAGCAGCACTAGTGGTAGCTTTGCCTGTTATAGTTGAACATTCAGCCTGACTACTGCCTATTCAACATGGATCCAGAGTCGGCCTGAACTGATATGAGCCCTCTGATATGAGCCACCCTTGGCCCTATTTAAAAGATATGTTCGAGTTCAAAGGCCCCAAGAATGACTCCTGGAGGTTTCAATGCGTTTCCTGTCTCCCTCAAAAAAAGGAGTTGCTAGCCTTCAACAATTCGCCCTCAAATTTAAAGTAGCATATCGAGGTAAGCAGAGTGATTGCTATGCTAAGTTAATGTCCCTGACTTTTGAATATTGATACATGTATTTAATTTGTTTACTGACATGATATTATAATGTTATCTAGCGAAATGCATGTTGACATACAGCAATAGCATAAAAAAAACATGATTGGACCTTCATTATATATTTAACGTAGTGGTAAGATAAAGCTGGTAGGTTAGCTATGTCAAGCTAGCGTGCCTTGTTCTGTCCAGTTTTACAATCACATTTGTTTTCCATGTTCCATGTTTCCCTTTTTTACACGTTTACAATTAAATAAAAGATTTAACGATATCACATGGTGTCTTTATTGGTTTGGCTTAATGGTATTAACTTTGCAAATAATCCCTGGTAGATAACTTGTCATCCGCAGAATTGTAAGATATAGTGTGAACAGTATTACAGATGGTAGGCACAATAAGTACACCAACCTTTCCAATTAACAAATGTTGTTGCTTATAATTATTACTAGTAGTGACATCTGTAGAGGCATTCATTACCAGTAGCTATTTCTTTATCAAAATGGCACAGCCTAGACATTGAGAGACAACCCATTGCGTGAGTACTTTTACTTTTAATACTTAAAGTAAATTTAAAAGTAAGTACTTTTTACTTTTACTTAAGTAGGATTGTTGATGTAGTACTTTTACTTTTACTTTTACTTTTATCTTCCTGGGTACTTGTACTTTTACTTAAGTACTAAACTTCAGTACTTCCTCCACCACTGCTGGTCTACTGCACTGTTCTTATTTGTTCTTAGAGTTGTGAGTAAAGGAATCCTTGTTTTGAGTCTCGGATCGTGCTACCTACGCTACAGCATTAGAATTTGTAGTTATAGCTTTATCGGAACCCAAAGTAGTTCCTGTTAGGACTTGAATTGTCAGTGCGCCAAACATCTGTAAATACAAAGTTGGCAGGATTTCGGGTAATCGAGTGATGACCTATGCTTAGAGATTATGTGTGTTATTCAAACAGCAACAGTCTGTTTGACACTGAAGGATCCTTCTTGAGATGAATGGAGGCAAGGCCTTCACTACACCTCACTCGACCACTTTGTTAGGCTCCATGTAATGCTTTGTACCATGTAAGGACAGATTTCATCAGCTGAGACTGAGAAACATAAACTGAGACTGAGATATTGTGTGGAAACAAATGCCTTGCAGCCTTCCAGCAAATTGGTAATTCTGTGAAAAACACCGAAATGAAAAGCTACAGGTTATTGATCATGTAGATGAGAGGCACATAATCAATAGTAATTTACTTTCGCTTTAGGCGTGACCTGATTGCTTTGACTGAAGTCTGTGTTGATGGTGTTGCTTCCAGTGACTAATGTTTTTTTTTTATTAATCCTTTGAGGTATGTGTCATTAACTGTCTTGCTGTGTGCATTCTAATCCTGACATGATTCCGTAAGCTTGTGATTCTAGCCCACATGGGGGGCTGACTCCAGAACCCAACTGGTCCTGATGGGACAGGCACCAATCAGGACCTGACCCAGTCCAGAGTTGGCTGTTGTCTAGGAGACACATTACCTCAAGCCTCCACTGTCTGCAGCATTTTTAATGGATCTCATGTCTTTTATGAGTACCAGACTCAAATTACTCACAGCAACACATGGAGTCAGTTAACGTTCGCTGCTGGCTAAATTCAGACCAGTACGGTATCTGCATGTGCTATTTTGTATATAATTTAATCCTATGTGATGCATGCTTCAGCTTATTTGAAATGTAGTAAAAGGGTATGTGCAAAAAACTTGTGAATCACGTCCGCAGACAACACACCATGATAGCCACTAGAGGGCTTCACTGTCATTATCAGTTTTGCAATGCCAATTCATCACTCTGACTCTTGTGTTTTTCTCTGCTGGAATTGGCAGGTTACGGCGAGATCTATCCGGTCACTGTGCCTGGCAGGGTGGTGTGTATCCTCTATGCCATGGTGGGCATCCCTCTCATGTTGCTGGTCATCGGGGATGTGGGCGACACCCTGGCACGCCTGTTGTCCACAGGCTACCACCACTTGCACAGGCTCCTGAAGCTCCTCCGCCGGCGCCTGAGGCCACGCAAGGGGCGGGCGCTGGCCGGGGGCACGTACACCTTCAGCCATCAGGTGGTGGTGCGGGAGCCGTTGGACATCAAGCAGGTGATCCGCACCCAGGCCTCTGTGAAACGCAAGTCTGTGCGTCTTTTCAACAACGCGGAGATCTTTGAGCGCATCATTGCCCACGAGAAGCTGTTCCGCTCTGTCCCGCTGATGCGCAGCAGCTCCTGCCCGGAGCTCGACCGCATGCCGCGGCCACCCAAGGGCTTCGCCATCTGGGACCTGGATGGCATCGGGGAGGACATGGAGGGGCTGAATGTGCCGCTGCTGCTCATCCTGCTGGTGGTGTTCGCCTACATCCTTTTCGGCGGCCTGGTGCTGCCACTGTGGGAGAAGGAGTTCTCCATCTTTGACTCGTTGTACTTCTGCTTCATCACGCTCACCACCATCGGCTTCGGGGACATCGTGCCTTCGCACCCCAAGTTCTTCATGCTCACCTTCGTCTTCATCATCAGCGGTATGGCCATCATGTCCATGGCCTTCAAGCTGGGCCAGTCCAGCATCGTCAGCTGCTACCGCCGCTTGATGCGCTGCATCAGCCGGGGCCGGGTCAAGTACGAGGTCATTCATGACGACTGATGGACAGCTGCCCGTTCGCTAAAGGAGGCGTGGGATGGGTTTGATGGCCTGACTGAGATGGGCTAATGGACAGCATGCTTGTCCTGCAGTGGTTTAAAATGGTTTGAAATAAACTGAAGGCCCAGCGGTTTCCACGGAGACTGTGACAGCCTTGATGTACGCAGAGCTAGATGTAGCTCCTTGAAAGGTTTCTATGGATGTTGTGGCTTAGGTAGCTTTAGCATGAATCATTTAACAGGAGCATGCAGCTAAACATGTTAGTCTGTATAATGAAGTCAACTTCAAGATGGGAACTTCCATTTCCCATAGATATTAAAACAAATAACAAAATAGTATTAGCATTATTGTGCCTTTAAACAGTCCTGTTTTCAAATTTGCATGATATATTAACACCAGAAATGTCAACTAAGCGGAGTCAGTTATTCCATATAAAAACAAGAAAACTTAGATTTGACTTTGCTGTGCGGGCAATCAGTCTAGTTTTGTCCCCTCTGTTACAGATTCACAGTTTCAGAATTCTGATGGGAAACATTACAGAGAATGAGGAATTACACCACCGTAGAATACAGCATATACACATTTTATTATGTAGATAAGATGCCTGTCTCCTTAAACATCTGCTATCCTTTCAAATATACAAAACCTTTGCAAATGCCATGTTCTGTTGTGTGCAGTTGTGGTTTGACCACTTAACCTTCACTCTTTTGAAACTCTGCTTCATCGACCAATAAGTGTATTTAGATGGACCTCACCAGAGACTGTCAACTTATTCATGTTTCTGTGCATTAGTGGTCTCTCAAAGTCTTTCATCTTACCCACTCTGTGTCTCTGTGCTATGTAATGCCATGGAATCTGCTGAAGCTCAACCAAATGACTAATGACTGTATCATGTTTCATAGAGAGAAGTACTGCTTCGTGTCTATCTAGTTTCCTAACAGCTAATTTCCTTAAACAGATACTTACAGTCTCAAATGATATGGTTTTTGTTTTATATGGGGTAATGAATCAGTAGCGTTTTTCAAGTAAAATGAATATCTTGTCTGTTAGATTCAAGCAGAGTGTGGAAACGTTAAGGGTTTGAAGTGCCTGGATTTGTGTGGAAATGTTTCATCACATACGCAAATATACATTTTCCCTCTCAACATTCAAAATACAATAATGCATCTTCTGGTCTGTGTGTTTTTGTTATTTCTCTTCAACTGGCATTCAAATAAATGCAAAACATAATAAAAAGTGAGACTGACTGTTTTTCTTTTGGGGGGGGGGGGGGGGAGGTGTCTAAATACTAACAGGAATGCATTCCAACTTCTACATCGCTCTATATACTGGACTTCCAGAGTTTTTGGTACCCTTTTTCTATTTGAGTGAAAAAGGCTGAAAATTCCCCTACAGTTCAAATGTTGTGTTACGCAGCAAATAAAGAAAATATATAAATTCCACATCAACAAAAACCTCACAGCTGATCAAATGTATTTGTTTGCAAAAACCGTGTGTCATAATTGCTGGCACCCCCTTGTTTAGTATTTAGTGCAACCCCCTTTTGCCAATTGAGCAGCCCTAAGTCTTCTCTTGTAATGTGTTGCATTAGACTTGAGAACACAGAAGATGGGATTTTCAACCAGAACCTCTCCAGATCTTGCAGAGTCCTGGGTCTTCTCTTGTGCACTCTTCTTGAGGTAAACCCATAGGTTTTCAGTCGGATTTAGGTCAGAAATGAGAAATAACTTAGAAAGATATGCTGGTGACATCTTTTCCAGTGTGTGAACACTGTTCTCCTGAATGATTGAGTTTTGAGCCTACACACACTGCAGGTAACCCTGGGCAGGACTGAACAAGTAACCATGGCTGAACACATAATAGATAATGTAGTTGTTTCTACAAAAGATCTACAGTGGCTATGTCAGTCTGGAGGCATTATTCACAGATCTCAGAAATATTCAATTTATCTTGTTACTGTTTAATGTGTTTATTCTATTTCTGTCCATTTTCTGTAACAAAAATACCTGAAACAATAAATCAAGGTGCATAGAATGCACATTCTTTCCGCTCTTCCTTCAGGATCAGAGCGTACAGACCGATAGTTGTGGATATCTGTTAAGGACTGTGTATTTGGATGATTCAGTTAGGATGCAGCCAACGGCCTTATGTAATGTCAGTCAGGGATCAGTAAAATAATTTGACCATGTAACATATCCACTGTGTTATTGTTCCGAAATAGAACCAAAGACAGCTGCACCACTCTGTAGTCTATTCTATCACGAATGATCCCCCAGTCAGTGCCAGCAAAGACAGAGTAATTTAGGGAAAGCCGCAAGTCTTGCGGGGATTAAACACAGCCTTGTTGAACCCGTAGCTGTCTCCTTGCTTTACGAGGGCAGTACAAAGAAGGGTGCAGTAAACGCTAGATGGAGCCAGAGTGTTTTTAGCGTGCGTGTTGAAACATAAGTTGCTTGTGGTACAAGGGACCAAATAATTACAAAGATCAGATCCTGTTATACTATCTGTAATGAAGTCCTCTGTAACTCCCACCCCCATTCCTTCTCTCTGTCTATGACGAGCATTTAAGATAGAAAAGTTTGATCGCTTTTCAGACCTTTTCAGCGCAAACCACAGCCCTCACAGGACTGGGTAGATTGCATCCACTGCTTGATTTTTGTTGTAACACAAAGCAAAATTTAGATATCTTTTGCACTTTTATCCTAATGGTTTATTGAAACTCATTTGATCTATTTCGACCACTGAATTTGTGTTGATGCGTCTGTTCACATGGAACAAGTGCAGGTGCAGCTTGCGCAGTACTGCCTCTGGTGATGCTCACGACTGATAAGGACTACTGACGTCAGGAAGTGGTAAGTAAGTAAAACGCCTGCATCTTTCCCACAACCGTGACAGCAAACCCAGTTGTAAATGTGCGTTTAAGGTAAGATTTAAGTAAGCAAGACTGTTTTACTGAACTCGGTATGCGCTCCATAATTTTTGCTGTCATTTGCTCAAGTGTTCTACGTTTTTATCATGGGCACACACTCTCTCTTCGAAGTGTATAGGCTAACTTCAACTGGTTTCATATTTTATACGTAAAACGTCGGTTCCTATGTAGCTTTTCGTCATGCCTTTTATGTTGTAATTCACTCTATATTTTCTTTCTTTTCTTTTTCCTGTTGCAGGGCTCACTCCCTCTCTCCCATTCGGATTGTGTAAAAAATGGGAGCATTAGATTCTCTGAGAGAATTCAGTTTTCTGACATGGCTGAGAGAAAGAAGAGAGTCCAGAAAACTGATCTTGCTAATCGTATTCATCGCTCTTCTGCTGGATAATATGCTTTTGACGGTGGTCGGTAGGTACTAAGTTTTTCTATACACCTGTTACGCATGCTTTTCTCACGATGCTCCACGTTATTTGCTGTTACAGTCTACATCACCGTTATAAAACAGCTATTCCAGCAGCCCCATTGTGTATAGCGATTTTGCAGTGTTACTTTTCTTCAAAGAAAGTTTTTTTGGGTTCAAACTGAAGTGTGATTGCATACATTTCAGTTTAACTTCAATGTGCTTGATTAGGACCGAACCTATTACCACGAAATAGCTGCATAAACTTCCAGTGTCTTAGATATTTAGATTTGATGATTGAAAAAAAAAAATACAGGATTTTATGAAGTCCATCGTGAATACATTGTTGATGAGAACCCTTGGGTAACTGTTGTCTGTCAGGCGCGAAAATACAATCTAAATCTAATAGTGGTAATTTATTGCGGGACCGAACGTTTCTACGTTTACTGAGCCAGCTTAATTTAATAAACACAGACAAGGATAAGTAAATCAGTGAGCTTATCACATATATCGAGGTAATGAAGTAACAAAATCAAATTACAAAGGTCAGCTGGTCTTTTTCACTTTTTCAGTCATTTTAGAAGGATGCCCAACTTCAAAACCATACCAGGGAGGCAGGCTTAATTTAGGCATACATTCTGGCCATACTATTTTCATTCATAATAGAATGCGATTGATTTATGGGGGTCATGGTAATTCACGTCAGTTCAACGACATCTGAAAATCTGCTGGGGAGTAAAATGTTGAGAAATGAAAAGCTGTCCAAAAAAAAAAAAGGATGATTAATTTAGAAATCACACGAAGTCCATGATCTATTTGGTTAAAGTTTAAAATGCTCTAGACCTATTTCCGCCTAAATAATTGCATTTAAAATCAAATATAGTCTCCAATCCGAGAATATTTTCGAAAATATGATGGAGGAAAATGGGGAATGTCAAAATAGCCTAAAATTGTAGACTATTTTTACGTCAAACGTCATGTCATCTCCACGACATCACCTTGCTGTGTGTGATTCTAAGTGACACAGACCCGCTAAACTGGTAGTGGAGCAGGAAGCGCCTGGAGGAGAAAACATATCCTGACATATCTCCAAAAGATCCACGTCATAAAACATGCTTATATAAATTGCTGCTCCAGTACCAGTATGTGAGAGATTTGGTAGAAGCATATTATCAGTAATTAAGCATAATAAACACAGACTGTGTATGTGTGGGTGTGTTGGGGTGTTATCTTATTTAAATCTTTCTGTTCTTTGTCTCTCCCAGTGCCCATAATCCCCAGCTACCTTTACACAATGGATGATGAGGCTGTTCTGAGTACCCCCACGAGTCCCCCCTCTCCTCCCTCCAGCACGTTCCAGTCCATTGTGTCACTTTATGACAACTTTACGTATGAGACCAGTGGCCTGCTCTCCACTCCGCGACCACTGGCTCCCTCCACAGCCATCGCCCCAGCCTCAGCCTCAGCCTCAGCCTTAGCCCCCGCTAACGCCACTGGACCAGACTGCCACAAAGGCGACAAACAGCTCCTCAATGAGAATGTGAAAGTAGGACTCCTCTTTGCCTCCAAGGCCACTGTGCAGCTCATCACCAATCCTTTCATCGGGCCCCTCACCAACAGGTGGGTGACACCGCCTGTGGCTCAAGCGGGGGCGGGGGGGTCTGAATACTCCCAGTTTGAATGAACAGCATAATGGCTGGTTCAGGGACGGTGTGTTATCCTCTGAGGAAGGAATGAAGGAAGCCATGACAGACAGTCACCTTTGGGACCATGATAGAGATCATGTCATTTTGGTCATTTTGATACCCAAACGGGTAGATGAGAAAAAGTAGCATTTCCTGAGGTCTTACTTGTACATGCTGATGGCACACTTAAATGTCATATGCAGGGCAGAGGTCATCTCCTGGGTTACGGTCCTTTTCCACTCCCCTCCCCTCTCCCTCAGTTCTGCCTGTTGTGACAGAATGTGGTAATACAAAATGTGGTGTGAGTTCGACAGTACGAAAAATCTTCATCGTAGATTAAACCATAGCCCTGTTCAATAAGAACGGGCCGAATTTGTAATGAAATATAATGTTTTTAATCAATAATTCAATTCTCCATCTCCATATAGCGTGGATATCATATTGTCTTTGAAATTCAGTAGACTTTTGATTGAACAATCCTTTCATAAAAATAAATAAATAAATACATATTTATACCCCGATCTACATTCTGAGAGAATATTCAAGAGATGTGGCTCTTATGTGCCATTCCTCATCGGACGCTGCCGCAGAAAAGAGGCAGACACCACGCTATTTTTCTGCTTGAGCTGAGCACAAAACTGCTCCGCAATTTAAACAAGGGCTACTGCTCTGTGATCTTCCCCTCGCTACCCTTTCAGACATGAGAAAATGACATAAGGTCAGTCAAGCAAACAAACATCTCAAATCTCCCCCTGTGCAATTGCCTACATTAGGAACACTCTACAAACACCAGCTTATGTGTTGACAACTGCTGGCCACATGGTGCCTTTATTGTTCACTTGAGTATCCACAAATTATGTTTTTGAAGCGGCTTGTTAGAAGTTCAAAGGAAACTATGACTAATCCACTCCAAATTATAGGACTATATCCATCCTGTCTTTCAATATTATGTTTTTTTGGTCATTTTGGTCTGGGAAATATTTGTTTGCATGCTATTCAAATGCGACCACAATGACACTGCTGATTATCCTGCTGACTGATGCGTTTCCAGGTCATAGTGTTTGTTCTAGGATTATTCAATATTCATACTTGCAAATGGTTAAGAAATATATTTAAAACGTGTTTTTTTTTTTAAATTTTTATGTCATTTGATTTTTTTTTCTTTTAGCAATACTGAGGGAGGCTTAAGAGAGGCTTGTGTCACCTCAGTACTGTTGCCTTCCCTCAAAAAGAGTTAGCATCCTCTGTGTCATCAGTAGTTCCTTCTCTAGCTTCCCCCCATTGCCTTTGCAAGCGTTCACCCATCTGTCATGCCTCAGCGAACACAAGCAGGGACACCAGAGAGTGTGGGATTGTGTACGCTTCCAGCACAATTCTTGCAAGAAATGTCAGGACCCTGGCCAGACACACATCCAGACCAGCTTTCATTTGCTTGCATGGTTAAGGCAGATTCAGAACTTCCCTTTGAAAGGGAGATAAAATGGTTTTAGTTTTATAAACACAGGTGGTCCAGAATCATCTGGTTATCTCTTTTCAGTACTATTGTTCATATATTCGTATAACACGTCCAGTGTCTGACATTTTGATGTGTGTCATTACAGAATAGGTTACCAGATCCCCATGTTCGCTGGCTTCTGCATTATGTTTCTCTCCACTATCAGTAAGTGATGTACTAATCTTCTCCAAACTGGTCTCCAGTACTGATTTAGTTTCAGGTGTGCATGAACTGATTGTGGAGTTTACAAGTTTAATTTCATTTATGGCTTAAAGCTGACCAGATCTAGATTGTAATGAAGATTAAACTCTCTAAATATTCTGATTCTTTATGATATTCTGATAATATTATAAAAAGTTGCCTAATATGTACCATAAGCATTATCTGTTGCCAGGCAGAAGAATGATTTCAGATGTTTCATAATGTCATACAAGTGCATGAATCACCTCAAACTTCCAGAAACTTCCCCTGCACAGCACTAACGTAAAAGACTACTGGCTCTTGAACCCGACATTAGTCTCAGATGAATAAGACCGGAAGTGAAGACTAGGACTAATGTAGCTGTTGCATCTAATTTACAGCTGCACTGTAACGGTAGATGACAGAAATAGAGATAACAAGAGTATGGGAAAACACAGCCAAGTCAACATGCCTTGTTCTGTGGAAACAGAATGCATTGTGGAACCCTCGAGGCCTAATAGGACCTTTGCAACGCACACAGGCACATTTGGTAGTCTTTATTTGAATGTGAAGGTGTGATGATAGATAGCCGTGACAGATTGTATGCACCTAGAGATATATGGTAAGGGCGTAGGTTTGATTTGGAACAGTGGTGGCTGTTTACCAATCAAACAATTCCTACCCCCATACTTGAATATGTAATAAATATGTCATATGTCATGTGTCAAATATGTACATATAAAAAAGTCGTGTATAGTCCTACCTTGAAGTTAACCTGTCATCCAAGAGGCCCTGCCCAGTGTTTCTTGAACTTATTTTTCTAATTTGAATGAAACATGTTTGCTCTCCGTTGACTAGTGTTTTTCATAAAACATTTCTTTCTGTCTCTTTCTCTTAATGTCTTGTTGTGTAAGTGTTTGCATTCTCAAAGAGCTACACTCTGCTGTTTCTGGCCCGATCTCTACAGGGGGTTGGGTCCTCATGCTCCTCAGTAGCAGGTGAGCTATACTGCCTTTTACTCCCCGGGACTGAATATAAAAGCCTTCATTGAAACCGTTTGCAGAAGAGAAGTCACTTAAAACTTTACACTCTCTGTGTGTGTGTGTGTGTGTGTGTGTGTGTGTGTGTGTGTGTGTGTGTGTGTGTGTGTGTGAAATGTTTTTTTTACAGGAATGGGAATGCTGGCAAGTGTGTATACTGACGATGAGGAAAGAGGCAATGCTATAGGAATAGCTCTTGGAGGACTAGCCATGGGAGTACTGGGTGAGTGTTTTTTTTTTGCAAACTCTAAAAAGTCCCTCGTAAAAAAATGAACATAATGGACATTATAGAATTAGAACGAGTTTAACTTGATGTCTGACGTCAGCTGACGTCTAAGTAAACAGGTTGTAAATCTCTAAACAGACCATAATGCACAGAGATAGCCTTATTCAGTCATCCGCATGAATGAATACATTTACCCAAATGTTTCATTTCCTATTTCCGTAACTCATTGCATTAGGATGGTTAACGTGAAGGAGATTCAGTAGAGCCTCTGCTCCTGGGCTTCCCAATCAGACTATGTGCCGAGATCTATGTCCGGGGCCATGCCAGACGTGGCTGGCTGTGTAGCGGCTGAAAGCTCCTGACCTTGAGTGATGTGTTTGTTTTTCCACCAGTGGGTCCTCCGTTTGGTAGTGTGATGTACGAGTTTGTCGGGAAGACCGCGCCTTTCCTCATCCTGGCTGTCCTGGCTGTGCTGGATGGAGGTGGGTTTGACACACAATGATTGGTCGTTGAAGCATATAAAATGTGATCGCTCTGGTGTCCCCTTTTGTGTGTGTGTATATTTAGATATAAAGCCAAATAACTGCAATTTCTCTACTTACAGTATAACAGTGTTTTTTGTATCCATACCGTATGGACAACAAGGTTTGAGTCTTAATTTCTCTGAACAGCGTTACAGCTCTTCATCCTGCAGCCCTCGAAGGTGGAGCCAGAGGTGAGTTGCTGGGAGTTGCTTCATTTCAAACTGTGTGGAAAGAGCCCTTCTGTTTCCTGCCGTTATCAGGCAGGCCACCCCAGAGCGTATGTGACCATTTTTCACAGTCATTTTCACACCTGTCTCAAAACCATGTCCACTTTCTCAAAACATTTCAAACATTCACCATATCAGTACACGATGTGAACGAAACTGTATACACTGTATTGCGTATTGACAGTGACTTCTCTCAGTCCATGTTCACTACCAGCAAAGCTCTGTACAACTACAAGCAATTTTGCAGATATTTAGATACTCACCAGCTAACTCTCAGTTCTCAAACCCTCAAACCCTGACAAAAGTTAGATCACTGCAAAAAATATGCTGTATTTTGACAGACAAATGAAACTATACACCTCAAATAAAACAGATTATTCAGATTGTAACGAAAAACTTTAGTTTTTTGTTTTTTGTTTGCGGCCTTGTTGTCAAATACAGAAGTGGTCATACTTGCATTTAAATGTGCATATCGGCAAAATATCTATGTAGTTGTCACTTAAGAGATTTTTTCCAGTATCACTGCCGTGTGTAATTCATGGGCTCCAAGAATGCAACTACAATACATACATTTACTCAATAGTGGCATATACAGCATTGTTCCAGGCAAACCAACAGATTAAAAAGTTTGTTCTTGGTGTCATGATAGCTGCTTGGGTTGTGGGGGATTGTAGAGGTGTATAAGATGTGCTAAAGATTCAAGACAAGGGAGAATGTTTCCGTAAATGTGAAGTTCATGGACAGATGGACACCATGCATCAGGATTAGGGATACATTAGACTTCTAGTGGTAGTATCAAGTTGTTTCACTTACTGCACTGGGAATTAAAAGTGTCAAGCACACTTTTTTTGTTGGACTATAGTTTATATATAGACAATTTACAGTAGCATAGAGCTGTCATGAAGCAGTCATTAAGTAGTGATGAATTTCAGATGTACTATACTAGTTTGGTATTATAATAAGTTCTGTAAAAGGTGTCATACTTTTTTATTTCTTTTGCAATGCAACACTAATCTATGCAAAAATAGATAATAATAAATATACGGCAGCACATTATAGACGCGTTCTGCAATGCTTCAAGCTGTTTGTGTTTTGTAGGTCATTGAACATTGAGTGACAACGTATTCTTGTGGGAGATGAGTCTTTTGGCTGAGTCACTTTTACATTTACATTTTACATTTAGTCATTTAGCAGACGCTTTTGTCCAAAGCGACGTACAAGGGAGAGAATAGTCAAGCTACGAGCAATAGAACCTGGTGTAACAATAAATAAATACTACTTTACATAAGAAATATAACAAAATGAAATAAAAAGAAAAAAAGAAGTGCAGAAATGTAACTGCTGTAAGTGCAAGTTAAGCACTAGTCGAAGTGCCAGTTAGGAAGGGAAGTGCTCTCTGAAGAGTTGGGTCTTCAAAAGCTTCTTAAAGGTAGAGGGACGCCCCTGCTCTGGTAGTGCTGGGTAGTTCATTCCACCAACGTGGAACTACAAATGAGAATAGTCTGGACTGCCGTACTTGCACAGACGGCAGTGCCAAACGACGCTCACTAGAAGAGCGCAGCATCCTGGGTGTAACTGAATGTAACTGTGAATTATGAAGTGTTTTGGTGGTTGAAGAGCATTTTGCACCAAAGCTTAACTGATGTGACCAAGTGCGTGTTTGTAAAAGCACACTGTGCCAAGAGTTTGGGAAAAGTGGACATGGTGTTGAGACAAGTGTGAAAATGATTGTAAAAAAAACTGTAACGAATAGATGGTATTCTTCAGCCATGTCATTGTGCAAGACGACGCATCAAATGATCACTTGAAAAAAGCTACACTACTTTGTAAAATAGAACACCTAGACCGCTTTCTGTCCTGAATTCACCCTGAATTCGCACATTTCATGACTGCATTGGTGAACAACAGTCTTACTCACTAATCGCTTGTTTAGAATATCTTTTCTGGTGAAGAACCACAATTTGTAACCTCTGGACTGCTGTGAGTGATGCTTTTTCACTCACTTTTGCGGGTTTTTAGAAAAGGCAAAACACAGCGCTATGCGGCGTAATGAAGTGTTTACTGCGGCGTGATGGTCATGTGAAAAAGTGACTAAAATAGGCCGACGTAAGGATGACACAATCTCATGCAATTTCATTTCTGATGCAATCACGGGGTTCAGAAGAAAAAAGTACATTTTCTCAAGGGTGGTGTGTACACTTAATAGTTGTTACGCAAGGAATGGCCAGCCTAAGTCAACCCCAGTTAACTCACAACTTCTGAAAGTGTCTGCAAATACAAGACTAGCCAATAGCCGCAAGATGTTCCGGACGTTTCTGAGGTATATCCATATTCACCCATCTATCCCCACTGTTTTGAAAACCCTTTCCAGTTTGTGTCATAAGAAAACTACAACTACAGAGATGAAGCACATGCATTACGTCACGAAGGGATTTATTTGCTGGGGGGACTAAAAGAAGTGAAAAATAAGCACTAAATGTCAGTAGTTAGAGAACGGAGTCCAGGCATAAACATCTCTAGGTGTCCTGGTTGCCTTTCTGATCTGTAATATAGACAGCAAACTCCCTGTTTTGTGAGGGTGAGAAGAGACAGGCTCTCTGGGTGTAATTGGAAAACAGCGTCACAGTGGAGCTGTGTGACGGTGCTTTAAGATGACACAGAGGAAGTGCAGCTGATCTCTATCAGAGGCCCCCTGACTCTGATCTATGAGCAATGATGTCTATCAGTCTCTCTGGATATGACACTGGCAATGAGAAAAACACATGGAATTGTTTGTGTGTGTGTGTGTGTGTGTGTTTGTGTTTGTCTGACTGTCTGTGTGCATATCTGGGTCTGTGCCTGTGTGTGTGTGTGTGTGTGTGTGTGTGTGTGTGTGTGGTGTGTGTGTGTGTGTATGTGCGTGTGTGTGTGCGTGCGTGTGTGTGTGTGTGTTTAAGTTGCTGATGTGATTGGCACCCCATGCACAGATTCCAAAGTGCCCTCGTGTCTCTGGCTTTCACTCTCTCACTCTCTCTCACTCTCTCTCACTCTCCTTACGCGTCCTTAAAAGTCTCCGCCAGCAATCTGAAATGTCTTGGCCTGAGCCCCGTGGTGCCAATTCCAAAAAACGAAACATTAAGTCATCAGAGCTGGAGAGCGCTGGCCCAACACTGGAGACGCTCCTCTGAGCAGGGGAGTAAAGTGCAAGTCTGCCTCTCGCTGAAGGAAAATACACATCTGACACGTTAAGGCAGTGATATTTATGAGTCTGCTCAAACATGGCGACACACTAGATCCTTAAACCACCAAACAGTGGCACACAGCATCACCTCAGCGGTGGTTTCTTGTGAGAAGATGGTGACCAATCAAAACAGATGTGGTTGGATGTGGATCGACATGGTGTCCGTGCTCTGACCCTTCACTTCATTAGTGGGGGCGTCCCCTGCTTTTAATTAGATTCACATGTCCACAAAGGCTGGGAGATGGGTGACGGAAAACGAAGCGGGGCTTTCTTTGGGCACGACACCTCCTCCAATGGGGAGCTCGCAGGAGCGCCTAGGGAGGGAGATGGATTGCAATTATAGCCTGGGGGGTAATTATGAGCTGTCTCTCTATCTGGATGCCTGATGGCTCGGTGTGGATCCGTCTCAATGGCTGAGGGTGTTGTTTGAAGGGTCTTTTGAAGACATTGTTTTTGGAGGACGCTGCACGAGGCCCGTGTAACACCTCCTGTGGTGCTAGCTGTAGGATGTCTGTCTTGAGTTACTCGTTTTAGTTTTTTTTGTTGTTTCCTTTTATATTTCTGCACTTAGAAAAGCCTGTAGAGGCTTTCTTTTTACAAATTTGGAAGCCAGTCATGAAGATATTAATTTTGGACATGCTTCAACCATGTGTTTAAAAGGATAGAAAGAGATAAATAGATGATTGATTATCAATATTTTCTCATCGCTTCTGTCACACAAATCTCCATACCTGTAAGAAAGTAAAAAAAACGATATTTCTGCATGGACGAGATCTATAATAACAATACATCTTTAGACAATAGACAATAGCCAACAGCAACAATGAAAGGATGAATTTCAATCTCACATTGGTGCTCTTCTCCAACCTTTTCAGAGTCAGACAGGCACGCCACTCCTAACGCTCATGAAGGACCCCTACATTCTGATCGCTGCAGGTAAGCAAAGTGCTTGTTTGTAAAGAGTGCTGCATTCTGTTTTTGTACAGTGGTGGCCATTTTGCCCTTTTGAAATGTCTCCTCCAAAAAGGGGATCAAAGGGGCATTATGCACGTCTGAGTGGCCAGCTCAATGAGCTGCGAGGAGAACTGATCTGAATATCCTGTTTCATGGTAAGACTGCTTCATAAGGGCCCAGACCAGGTCATAAATAATTAAGAGTGCTGTATCGCCCACTGACTGTAGGCGATATCATTCAAAACGATATCAGGGAGAGGTGCATGACTGTGTGTGTGTGCGTGCGTGTGTGCGTGTGTGCCAGTGTGTGTGTGTGTATGTGTGTGTGTGTGTGTGTGTGTGTGTGTGTGTGTGTGTGTATGTGCGTGTGTGTGTGGTGTGTGTGTGTGTGTGTGTGTGTCAAGGGAGGGGTCATCTCAAGCACACAGTGCAGGAAGAGTGGCTGAAGAGCTGAGGAAACGCATCTTTCTGTCACTGAAACAGCCTACCACTTCAATTACCCATCTGTCAACCAAATGCTTAGCTAATATAGGGTATTATGTAGACTGTGTGTGTGTGTGTGTGTGTGTGTGTGTGTGGTGTGTGTGTGTGTGTGTGTCTGTCTGTCTGTCTGTCTGTCTGTCTGTCTGTCTGTCTGTCTGTCTGTGTGTGTGTGTGTGTGTGTGTGTTTGTCTGTCTGTCTGTCTATATGTTTGTGTATATGTACTTGTGTATGTCTCTGTGTGTGTCTAAGTTGCTGATGTGGTTGGCATCCTGTGCACAGATTCGAAAGTGCCCCTCGTGTCTCTGGCTATTGCTTTCTCATTATGGTTAAAGCATCCTTAAAAGCCTTAAATTGTTGTGTGTGTGTGTGTGTGTGTGTGTGTGTGTGTGTGTGTGTGTGGGAGAGAGAGACAGGAATGGTCAAACAAGAAGAAATCAAGAAGGAAAAAAGGGAAAAACGTGTGAATTCTTCACAGAGGCAGATGGTGGATAGATAGATCCAGACCTCCACTTATGCACATAATAATCCCTCCATCCCTCTGTCTGCCCATTGTTCTCTAGGTTCCATTTGTTTTGCTAATATGGCCATTGCCATGTTGGAGCCGGCTCTGCCTATTTGGATGATGGAGACCATGTGCCCCAGAAAATGGCAACTCGGTAAAGTATGAATAAACATGGGGACGTGTCAGGGTTTCCCTGTCCCATACAGTTCTTGACAGTCTTTCTTGTTTCCACACATTTGATTTGTAATGCTGAGAAAACTAAACAGTGGAAGTGCCCAGATTCATTAGATGATCGAGGAATCGTTTGGACTGGAAATGAACCTTCAGTTTCATCGTAAAGCTCAGCATCCTTAAATACATATATATACAAATACTTTATATACTTAATAAATATGCCTGTTTTGTCCAAGAGATTTTAGTGGCATTTTACTGATGCTAGTGTGTGTATTGAAATATACAGTGAAGTATAGTGAAAAGGGTAGTGTGCTGAACCACTATCATTATCATATCACATGTGCTGTATTGTCAGCCTTCTGTTCTGCCAAGGGAACAAAAGAGAGAGAGAGAGAGAGAGAGAGAGGGAGAGAGAGAGAGTTGGAGAGACGAAAGAGGGGGAGATGGAGCGGAGAGATGGGGGGATGACAGGATATTAGGGTGTCATTCAGAGACGAGAGGAGTGCCTAGGCTTCATTAGGACGTCTGGAAAGGGGACCAGCAGCTCACAGATAGAGACTGATAATACTTATCCGTTATCTGAAAGCTCTCTTTCTCTCCTCTGCGTCTCTCTTCATCCTTCTGTCTCATCCCTGTCTCTTCCCCTTTTACTTCTCCACCTCCCACCCTCTTTCCACCCTCCCCCTTTCTCTACCTCCCTCTTCTCTTTCTTCTTGTCCTCCTTTCTTTTTTTTCCTCAGGTGTTGCGTTCATTCCTGCCAGTGTGTCTTACCTCATAGGCACCCACATCTTTGGCGTTATGGCACACAAAATGGGCAGGTATGAAGGGAAATGACTGTGTGTGTTTTTTTTCCTTTGTTTTCTTATCTGTCTCCACTGCTATCTGTTTCCGCTGCCATTCACCACCTCAAAATGAGACTCTGCCATCGTTTCAGCATTGTTATTGGTATTTTTTTAATTAAATGCTGAGGACGATGTTTGTGCAGGTTTATATATATATATCAAGTTAGTGAGTCCACACTGCTTTGAAAGGATCTCACTTAACACTATGATATTCATACCACGCCTTGATATGTTTACCAAGGGAAAGACTAAAAACACAATCGTAAATGACTACAAGGCACATCTTGACATGTTTACCAAGGTAAACACTCAAACCCAATCGCAAATGACTACAAGGCATATTCCCGATATATTTTACTATGACCATATTACATACCCTTTCCAAACGTTAACTATCACTAATTGGAGACCTCATCTCGTTGTCTGTGAGGTGATTTGTTGTCTTAGGGCAGAATGACACGGTGTGTTTTGTTCTAATTGGTGCTGTCCGGTGTTTTATCTGGTTGTAGATGGCTCTGCTCCCTTATTGGAATGCTTCTGGTGGGGGTCAGTATTCTCTGCGTAAGTATTTCAAAGCTGCTCGTTCACATTGGTACATTTCATCGAAATACTGTGTGAACATGGCTGCCATTGCTGTGGCCATATTTACTCTCAGGGCGATTCCATGATGCACGGTGTATGGAACTTGGACTTGGAGTTATACGCTTGCACATGTAGAAGATGGGTTATAAGATGCTTTTGCATCATTTTGTTACAGCTAGTGTTGTTACTGTGAGAGTGGTGCTAATTGGTTTTACACAACAAAGGAGGGATAGAGAGAAAGAGACAGAGAGATAGAGAGTATGTGTGCCTCATAGCAAGCTGGTTTGTATAAAACAGGAAGTACGTGCTCTCTCAGAACAATGTCTCCTCAGATTAGTGTGACATTCCCAGTCTGGACCGAACCCAGACTGTGGCTGACTCTGGAGGGGACGGGGTCGTGACCTTAAGAGAGAGACACAGAAACCAATCTGTGAAAACAGTAGCCCCAACATTATGCTCCCAAATGGTTCTTCTAAAACAGGAAGTACGCGGCCTCTGACCCCAGATCTGGTCCTGATCTGGTCCTGCAGCACTGGACCAGCACCAGAGTCATCTGCACCTCTTGTCAGCTGGGAACTCCGTGTGACATCTGGCTAGAAGACATTCAGTACTCCAATGACTTCTTTTACATTTTAATAATTATGTGGCCATTTTAACCTGTTTTACATTACTTCTGACAGGTGCCTTTTGCCAAAGACATCTATGGACTAATTCTGCCAAACTTTGGAGTAGGGTTTGCTATCGGTAAGTCTGGTTAATTCAGTCCTCATGTGCGAATACTTGAAACAAGTACTATTATGTAAAATATAGCATTGGTGTAATGAAAGAGAATATAGTTTGCAAGTCCACGTGTTAGTCTATTCTAATCATAGTTCTTTCTTTTGAATTTGCTTTTTAGGTTTATATGTTGTGTTACCGTTTGTCTGGTGTGTGATCAGTTAGACCATCCTTAAAAATATGTTGGTTTGCTGTAAAAAATCTTCTGACACCCTTGCGTTGTTTCAGAGGTCCCACGAATATAAAAAATGACCCCCGAATATAATAATTAAAGGTTGCTCAATAAAAAAAAATGTATTAAAGGTGGATTTCTGGAATAGATGTAAGAAGTATTTTATAGTTCAGAAAATAGAATAGCAACAGGATGTTGTGTGTGTGTGTGTGTGTGTGTGTGTGTGTGTGTGTGTGTGTGTGTGTGTGTGTGTGTGAGAGTGTGTTTGGATACCCCTTTCACTCTCTACTTCATTTTTCTGCCATAGATTGAAAGCCAACATTCTATAGAAAGTAACTTTATTTCCAGACTTCCCTTAAACGTATGTTAATAACACAAGGCACAGTGTGGTCTCTGTATTTAGCTTTAAACATTCTATCAAATTGGATCAAAGTCCAAATCAGCAGTTTCATGGCTGCACAGAAGTAAAATAGTTGGTTATAGTCATCAGATGAAACAATGTGCTAAACAAAATGTGGTCAGGCCCAATTGAATTGAGTCAGTCGGGTTATGTCAAACCAGCATTACTTCCAGGATGGCCTTAGCCAATACATTCTGAGGATGTAAAACTCTGCTTCCAGTCCATAAACTAAACCCAGGCCCCGTGTCCATGTGTTTTGTCTTAGGGATGGTGGATTCCTCCATGATGCCCATCATGGGGTACCTGGTAGACCTGCGGCATGTGTCTGTCTATGGGAGTGTGTATGCCATCGCTGATGTGGCGTTCTGCATGGGATTTGCATTGGGTATGTTGCATTTAAATCTAACTGACTGGTTATTTGAACAGGTTTAAACTTCCTGTAATGAACCATTGTAGTAGGGACACTCCAATCTTTATTGAGGGTCAGGTAGGTGTCTGAAAAAAATTGACTTTTTCTTCTGGCCCTCTGGCACGGTTGGTGTGTGTGTGTATGTGTGTGTATGTGTGCGCGCACGTGTGTGTGTGTGTGTGTGTGTGTGTGTGTGTGTGTGCGTATCTCCTCCTGCACAGGTCCCTCAGCTGGTGGGGCCATCGCTCGGAGCATCGGGTTCCCCGCCCTCATGACCATCATTGGGATCATCGACATCCTCTATGCCCCGCTCTGTTACTTCCTCAGAAGTCCCCCTGCCAGAGAGGAAAAAATGGTAAGATGGTATGGTATAATGGGTTTGTATATAGTTCTAATTAGGGCATATGTAATCTAGGTTGTTAAGATAGAACTTCACAGGTAAAGCAAACATTTAGGATATGGAGGTGCAAAGGTGTGCTAATATATCTACGTGTTGCTCCACCTTTCACAATATGACGGTGTAGTATACATGAGAAATACAAACCACACAGAAGAATGTGTATTTACTAAAGGGCCTCAAATCAACCAAGGTCTTAAGCATGGCTTCTCTCCTTTTTTGCATTGGATTGGAATAACAGATATAGATCCCAAGTAGAATCCCAATATGCAGCTTGTGTAGGAATATGGCCCTGAGCATAGAGTACATAGTGAGGGATTACACCAGGTAAATAGGCAAGGTTACAGAACAATGATCACAGGCACTTATTGCTTGAAGGGTTTATGGCTTGTGGTTTATGGTGCATGTGTTAAGCTTCAGTGGTAACATTTAATGGCTCTTCAGTCAGCTAATTCCAGTTCATGTCTTTTTGCTGATGATGGGGGTCATGCTGAAATAGCACCTTACTTATCAGGCGCATCAGATGGGCCCACTCACATACTATTTGCGAACATTTGTCAGCTGATGACAATAGGCTAGCACGGCATGGTCCACTGGAAAACTCCCAGCACTGGCAATAAAATAGCCGTTGATGGAGGTTTGATATGGAGCTCATTGTCTTCTCATGTATAAATCCTTGGTGTAGTCACTGTGAAAAAATCTTCTAACGTCATACACATAGTTGGGATCTGATAGTTATTTTTAATGAGATGTCTTCCAAATATTATCACATGGGATGGAATAAATCCAACAGTTTGAAATATTCAAATATATTGTTATATTTATGTATTTATGTTTTAAGTATGTTTCCATGGCTCGGATATATAAAATGTGCTGCATTCAAACCAGTTGCTTGTTTTCTAGGCCATTCTCAGCGACTCAAACTGCTCGATGAAGACACGCTCCTATTCTATGCAGGGCACGAGCTACCAGATGGGTGACGACTTCGAAACTGAGAGTGATGAGTAGCCAGTCTTTGTCCAGCATGCACATGACCTTCAAGAGTATCTATTTTGTCGTACAAAAAAAACTGAGAAAAAAAAGGAAACTAAACAAAATCACGAGTCAAAAATCTCCAGGGATGGGAATGTCTCTGAGTTGTCACTGTCACTGTCATGCAAAAGGGAAACAGGCAAAACGCTCTCTTGTTGTCGCCCCATGGCTTACAAAAGAGCATTTTGCAGCGATCGGAGCTGTAGCCAACAGCCTTACCAAAACAGAATGGAGAGGAGGAGGAACAGGGTCTAAATGAAAACAGGGTTTCCCTTATAGGTAATTAAAGGTCAATAATTGACCCTGTGTAGGTCATTAGAGGTCAAATGATGAGTTATACATTCCAGTGACAGTATTGACAGCTACTGAGCCTGAAATATAAGCCAAGGCAGTTTAATACAGATGGTGTTGATGTGCTTCTTGTCATTTATGGAAGCTGTCTTTTCATGCATTTGGATGCGCTGGTTCATAATTGTTCATGACATTGAATTGATTAATTTGCTGTGTTTTTAAATTACTAGTGTCTTCAAATGCCTTTCCACATGTGTTATCCCCCATTTAGTGATGATTTACAAAAGACAGAGGCATCAAAAGATCTTCCTAGTTAAAAGTCTGGCTTTTTCAAAGATGCATAATTGTTATCCTCATGGAGTTCTGAAGATGAGATTGTGGTGAAGTGATTATGATTATGATTATATCAGATGTTTACATTTAGGCATTCGCAGATGTTTTATCTGTTAGCGATGGGCAATGGAGATGAAGAAATTAATATTTAAATACCAGTATATCAGCCAGTTCATATATGGAAAACATTTAAACAGTTATTATGCCATAGGTGTTCTGTATACATCTTTGAATTAAACATGCAGATAAAATGGCTGACACCACAGCCGTAGGTACACTACTACTTGTTGCAGTAAGTGTTACTGCCTGAATGAAGCCATAGAGAGCAGGTGTTACCCTTTGTAGTAGCCTACCTGTATCCTGTATTATATTTAAAACAGCACAATTCAGATCCATGCCATGAATTCAGATCCTGACCTTCATTGACAAAATGAGCAGGGTGGGTTTGAAGAAACTTGAGCATCCCAGACCATACACATAGGCTCAAACCTTTTTTTTTTGTAAATAGAGACGGTATATTTTAGTAAATTGTTTTACATGTATGGGAGAAGGGACAAATGAGTCTGTTTGAAGCCATGGTTCCATGGAATCATGGTGTTTCTTTCTGTCTTAACTATTTGTTGTGTCAATCTGTTGCTGTGCTGATCGCCATCTAAATCATAATACTCAATGAAAAACAACCACACTACTTATAGTTAATCAAATACTCACCTGTATGACTGGAATGCTATTACATATTAATGATGTCAAATATTCATTCAAATTTTGTGACAAAACGGGACTTAAACTTAACTTGAACCTTCTATCATAAACACGTTGTGGCAAAAATTATATCATATTTCAACATTTTCAACAGTTGTCCCTTTGTTTTTGTGGCCTTTGCAGAACGAAGTTGCTCTGGATATTCATTTAAATCTAAAGTGCCATTATTGTGTCACAGAATTGACTATAGGGATTGAGCAGGATTTGTATCATGTGCCAAACTACCTTAAAAAAGGTTTTTCTCTCAAATCAGTTCTGGAGGTACCAGTAAAAGACTAGTCTGTGACTACTGATAAACGAAAAATTCCCCACATCATGCTAATGTGTGGTCACAGGCTGTAATTTTGGTTTGTTATCTTGGTGATATTTGCTAGATGATAATGTTGTGATACAGGTTCAGAGTATTTCCAACTTTCACCTAAACCTCTTAAATGGCTACCAGACCAGTTGGTGAGGGTCCACCTGTGCCTTATATGAATTAACCACTTAACAAATCTAGGTCTGAGGGTTCAAGTCATGTGAACTCAATCTTCATTCAGAACAACCTATTAGTCAGGTTTCAGTTCATGTCAGTTATAACTTTATGTCAGCACCATCGTTTTACTCTCACTGGAATTTGTGTGTTGACAGTAGCTTTGCCAAGAATAGTAAAGCAAGTTCTTAGTATTGTCATTACAGGCTACATCTGTTTGAGTGAGAGCTAGGTAAGCAGACATGATATTCAGTTCGTTTTAGCCACTCTGCTTGTTGTCCCTTTTAAACAGAGGGATTGCTATACTGCCATTAAGAAGACCCCTCATTATGATACCTCCGCTTGTTGAGATTGAGGCAAACAGAGGCAGCATAATGCCGCTTCAGTGTGTGCATTTGGATAGCATGCTAGCGTCCCGGAACCTGAGGTGCGACGTTTAACATAGCGTCTATCATGACGTATTCGAGACCACTTGGAAGTCGGACGTTTTGAACTCGGAAAATTGCACTAGAACGCTACCTGAAGACAGAGGTCCGACTTAAAAACTGAGAAAGAAATATCCCCAGCTTCAGTGAGACGTGTCAAGGGTGAACAGATGCCCTGCTTTGTGTTGACCTGCACATCATTTTGACTCTTTGTCCTGCGTCTCACATATTAAGATTATTTCCTACATTTCCATTGGTCATTTGTTTTTTTTAATTGTCAGAAATAAGAACACAGATATGCATTCTTTTTACCTGTCCAGCACATGAGCTGCTTATGCTGCTGCGGCATAGTTTCTACGCTATTTAATAGTAGGCTACTACGTCAAATGCAGCAACCTGGCTTATACAAATGCAAGCCAAGCTTTTCTAAATCATATAACTGTGCAGACGTTGTGCCGGTGAGACGTTGAGACGTTGTGCCGGTCACAGAAACCAAATAGGCGGGACAATGTGTGGGACGATGTCACAAATTTACTAGGCTACTCATCCCACATTTGGTCTGTTTGCATCTGAGCCTAACAGAGACCTTGACTATATCAAAGTTTAAAAACCCTTTGAAATCTGCGAGAAGATGCATGAAAAGACAGTGTGTCAAAATGAACAAGAAAAAAGTTCGTAATTATTGATACCCATGAGTTTATTGTGTTTACGTTTGACATTAAAGTCAAGGCTGGGAAAAATCCTGTCAGACGTTCCGAATTCTGAGTGGTCTCGACTGTGCCATAACATTTTTGTCGGAAATAAAGTAGCCTAGGCTACTTGTTACTTTCAAAAACAATGATGGGTGAACTTAGTGTCGGCAGGCTCTCGCAAGCCTTGCACATTTATAGCTATATTCAGACTCAATCAAAGTTGTTGTGCGTCTTATACAACACGTTTATACTCATCATGTCAGATTTGTGCACAGTAGTCCTGCTTTCCTTTGGTTAGCTGCTAGACTGCGTCACACCCCTATCCCACCATGCTGGCTCTCGGTTTTACACAAATGCCGATCCAGCTCTGTGACTACCTCCACTGCTGGCTTAAACAACAAGGAACCCCACCCCATTCCGTGTTCGTAGCTTTTATACAGAATGACGAGCCAGAATAAAGGCGCAACATTCCCGCCTTGATCATCAGGCTGTATAAAATGCCCCTGTGGTTATCTTGAAGCCCCTTATGGCAATGGAAGCACACAGCATCACACTCATACACTCTCACACAAATCACAAATATGGCAAAAGATACTGGTATATTTCTGTACGAATTCACAGCGAGAGGCAGTGTTGCACAGGACTCGTACTCCTCACCGATGAGATTAATAAATCCGCAATTTTACTTGAGTCCATGATGATGCCAAGGCGATACTCCTACAAAACATTTTTTAAGATGTGTGATCTGTGTGGATACCAAGTATTTAGTCTCTGAACAGGTTTCACCCCTAATCAGAAGCACACATCATTTTTTTTTTTTTTTTAAACAGTTTGTGAAATTAAAGCAGGTGAAATCTGTAATATGTAAGTATACTTCACTGTCATATGTCACTTTCCTGAAGGGACCACACCTCACCTTTAACTGCCATCACGTCTGACCAATGATGGCGTTGTCATAAAGTTCAATTTAAGTGTTACTGATATGACTGTAGATGTAAGCTGCAGATGTAAGAGTAAATATAGAGGAAGTTTTCTGAACCTGATGTCCTGTCAACAGATCATATAAAAATATATTGTGGAGATGGGTATACATATATATTTTTTGTTATATGTTTTGTATATTATAAGTGTGCGACATGCACAAATGTGTATGCGTGTGTGTTTACCGGTGTTGGTGTATGTGCCTTTAAACCTGTGTATGTCTTCGGTTTGTGGGTGTCAATTATATCAGATATAAACTATTGTAACTGGTACAAACAAGTGTGAATATTTCCTCTAGATGAGCCTTTGGCTATCTGTGGGAAGTCTCAGGCGTGTGATGACTGTGAATTCAGTGTCAGTACAGGATTGAAAAAAAAAAACTCAAATAAATGTTGTTCCCAAATGGAGGCCAACCTGTTTGCCCTTTTTTTACTATTATGAAGCTTCTTGTAACCTTTTTCTGGTTTTAGTGTGAAGGATCTTTAACCTTGTCCTCTTAGGTCTTATGGGTCTTCTACAGTCATATGTCCTCAGTCTGTATTTGTGTTATACTCTCACATATAAAAGCAGATTTCATTATAATTCATTTTAGGGTTTTTACTGGTTTATAGTTTTTTGATAGTGTTGTAGGTTTATGTATTTTTATGTCTTGTACTGTGTTAGTCTGATGGAACATTTCATGCTACTGAAGCTGGTGAAATGATCAGGCATTTGTGATCTATTTTGAAGCATGTATGTGAAGCCTCTAAAATAACTGCTCATGTCTCTCTATGGTGTTTCCCTGTGTCATTGTAGAAGCTGTTGGTGCATTTATCTTTACAAAAATTCTAAGTGAGAAAAAATGGTTAGGAAAAATGCTTTCAATATCTGTGATGCATCGAGAGGGTGTTGAAAAGATGGTTTGCACCTTTAAAAACATTACCAATTATTCTGACAGGATGTAATTCAAGGGTATTGATCAGTTTGGCAGATTGTCATTCAAACCTATTGATTAGTAGCATTGATCTCTAAATGACCATGGTGCAGTTAATGGGAGAAATGCAAATCTTAAGGGGACAAAGAAACAGTCAATATGCCAGTCACAAGAACACAAACAGGTCACCACACACGTTGATGCCTCTTGCAGGTCAATACATTTTTTTTATCAAGGATTTGAAAAGCTCAAGAACACAAGCTCAAAATGTATTTTCAGTGACATAGTTGGATCAAATGTTGAACTGGTGACCAGCCTACATTTTCTTAGTTTTTAAGTCCAGGGGTTTCTACATCGTTTGAAACAAAAACAATTTGATTGGAGGTAGACACCCATCGAATGACAGCTGGAACAGAGGAACACTTACAATATACTGATCAAAAAACACAGTGGTGCGAATGTTTGGTCCTTCTTCAGAACATCTACGGTTGTCCTTGCCCATCCCCCCAGAGTGATTATATTACAAACAAACCTCAACCCTCATAATCCTTCCTTCCAAACCTCAACCCTCATAATCCTTCATGTAAAAATCAAACTCATGATCCATCTGCAATTGACATTCATGGAACTCTATAAGCTTTGTTTTAATGGTCTATTGAATATAAAAAAAGAACCAGCTTCTATGGTTGTTTTTAAATAATAACCTTTATTTCAAGTGCATAAGCAAATATGATATGTTAGTGCGTAAAGGACTTGCAGCACATTATGAAGCTGGACAGTTCTTTAGCAGCTGTATTGAGGGGGGAAAAAAATCTAAATAAAAAAAAATCTATGGACAATAAGCCAAGAGAAAGAAAAAACAAACATCATACAGACCCATACACAGGAATTGAATTAGGCAGGATGGTGAGCCTGTTTTTCCTCAAAGCTATGTACAAGAGCGCTACATTTACAGCCAGTTCATTTTGTACTGTGGGATACACGTGTGTGGTTGAAGATGGCAGACGCCGTTTAGTATATATTTTGAAACTATGACTGAGGGAGGGACAGAGAGCACACAGACACACTGTTTGTTTTTCCAGGAGCACAGAGTCAGAGCAACAAGGAGCAGCAGTAGAAGCAACACACACACTCACACACATACACACAAGAAAGCAAACAAACAAAGAATGAACAGAAGACAGTTTAGTTGTTAACAGATCCACTCATTACCTCAGGTGAGGTCTCAAGGTACCGCCTGGCTGATTTAGGAGGATGACACAAAGAAACACACCATGAAGAGACTTCAGAAACAGACTGATTTAACGTCCTGCTGAGCCCAGCACTGGACAACCAGCAAAAAAAAAAAAAAAAACTGAAAATCCAAAACAAAAAGAGCGAGAGAGTTTACAGTGAACGCACAGAAGCAGCTGCATGATCACGGTACCTTTACACAGCGACGCATCAACAGCACGCGGACAGGGGGAACTCTCCCCGCGGCCAGTGAACCTCAAAGCACCTGCTCATGCACTAACAACAAAGCGGCATCTCCGCAGAGGGCCTCGATGAACAAGTCACACTCACACAAACACACAGTTGTGCAGCAGAACCAGATGTTTTTGAAGCCATCAAGTATTCGTAGTCTGCCTCCCATCACCACTGGTTTCGTGGCAGAGGACCATAGCCCTTTCTCTCCTTTGTAATGACGGTCACGTGGGAGACGATGGTGGTGGGTACGGATCTACACCTTTTAAATGAACTACACAGACAGGCAGCGTCCGACTCTGGAAGTCTGATATCTGATCTCGGATCAGGGCCAGATCGCTTTCAGTCAGACGCTCTTTGGGTGCATATTTGATCGCAAGCGAGATCATTTGCTCTGAAGTAATTACACCTTCAGAAGCCAGGCGCTGCTGTTTCCTAAGTAGCTGTCAATGGATGAGTCCAAGAAGACTTTTACACCAAATTCAACTCCCTTCAGATTTCACACCAGTGTGGAAAGAGAGAGGTTGGCTCAATATGAAGATTTTGAGTAAAGCTATATCTCCTGTAGCGACTTGCTGTGATGTGGACATATAAGAGCAGAGAAGCTTGCTGTCCAGCAGACTTTCATTTATTTATTTTGTTTTGTATTCGAGTGTGTTGTTGTGTTGGTAACAGTAACATATACTGAGGAAAGTACATTCATTCATTTTCAAAGGTGCAAATAGTATTGGGTACACAGTTCACACTCCTTTACTGAATACAAAATGGAACAGAATAAAAACTAAATCATTTGTGTGTTTCTCATCTGTGTGGGTGTACGCATGTGAGTGTGTATGTGGGAGTGTGTCTGTGTGTGTGTTTGTGTATGTATGAATGATGCTCTAGTATAACATTAGCACAAAGCTAAGATTTAGCTTGAATCAAAAATCCATATGCAGATAACAATAGCTATAGAGTCACTGCATTTTCCAATCAGGGAATGGAGCTGTCGTTTTCTCTCAATAGGGACAAGCTCAGGGCGGTCAAATTATCAAAACACTCCCACTTGGAGAAACCAGACTTACAAGAATGAGGTGGTGGCAAAAGACAGAAAGAATTTATTAAAAGAAAGTATGAATAAAGTAAATAAATAATTGATATGGGTACGTGATTTTCATTTGTTTTCATTCACACACACACACTCATCCAAAAATATGTAACAGACAAAACAAAAAAACATAAATATCACAATGGCTTCATGATCATCATTTCCATTTTGGCCTTAATGATAAATAAATCTATGTAGAGACAAGTGAAACTATGGTCCCCCAAAAACGTGAAGTTTACACAATAACCCCTTAAATGATCCTAAAAGTTGTTTTTCCCTTGCAGCTTCAGAGAGAGGTGGACAAAGTTAAAAACAAGAACAAACAAACAAACAAACAACAACAAAAAAAGACTTAAAAAGAGTGCCCACAACAGTATAATTAAAAGTTCTGACATTTGAAGAAAAGAAAACAGTGACAATGTTGCATTTGCACATACAGAACATGGAAAAAATATTAGTAAATTATAAGTAAACATTCTGGATCTTTCCTCTGGTTTCATGTTATGTCTCAAACTGCAGATTACGCATTTGAGTGTGTATGTGTCTGTATGTGAGTGTGTCTGTGTGTGTGTGTCTGTGTGTGTGTGTGTGTGTGGGGGGGGGGGGGGGGGGGGGGCTTGTTACTCACTCCAGCAGAAGAGAGGCTTTGACATTAGCGGACCTAGCCGACTCTAAGGTAACTGATCACTCAACCGGACCACACAGTACAGTACAGCCCACACGTCTTCAGCTGCCAGTATTTGAATTCACAGCTGGAACACAGGGTGAGCAGAAGCTGAATTCACAGCTAGAACACAGCCTGCAACCTGCTTGAGTGATATGATCGTGTGGAATCTTCCGTGATGTCACAGCGGAGGGACACCAGGGCATCCGCTCATTGTCACATCAGCCTCCGACTGCTTGAACCCTCAGATCAAAGGCACCCAACAGCTGGGATGAGGGAACTTGTAGGGACTACTTTGGGACAGTCAGAGAGGATTCTATTCATCATAGTTTGTTCTAAAAAAATCATTTCAATGTCCTTTGATGGCCTGCTTTTCTGACATGTCAGAACATATTCCACAAGAACGACAGCCTAGACACGTACATTTTATCAAGCTTTTTCAGTGAGTTACAAGCCCCCAACCAATAACACAACCACCTACACCTTATATCACTGCCCCCCCCCCCACCCCACCATCTCTGGTGGAAGGAGGGGGCAACTCTACCCACCCCTCTAATGGAGTGCCTCCACACAGATCTGCTCATCGGTGATGTCATCCATCACATCTATTGGGCTGCAGATGTCGCTGTCGTAGACCTCGGACACCATGAGCGAATCCTCCTCCTCCAGCACCTCCTCCAGTCCCTTGGCCTTGGGGAAGCCATGGGGCTCGGAGGGCGACGTGCTCTCCACCGACTCCAGGTCCTCGATGCCGGCGCGGTAGTGGATCATGAGCAGCGTGAGCGCCTGGAGCCGCTCGCCGGACTTGGCCAGCGCGGCGGCCAGCAGGCCCTTGTGGCGGGCGTCGGCGCGGGCATCGGCCGAGGCCTCGCGCTCCTCGTGCAGCAGGGCATTGTTGTGCTCCAGCTCCTGGTCGATCTCCTGCTGCAGCTTGTCCAGCATGAGCTCCAGCTTCTGCGAGCGCTCGTCGGTAGGCAGGCCGCGGTATAGGTCGCGGCCGATCTCCTTGACGGCGATGAACACACTGTCGTCCAGGCCGCCTTCCTTGCGCGCCAGCTTGGCTCCCCTGCCGCCCATGCCCACGCCCACGCCCACGCCCATGCCGTGTTTGGACGGGCTGGCCCCGGTGTACGTCTCCGTGTCGCTGCTCTCGTTGTCGGATGTGTTGGGCGTGTCTTTTGGCGAAGGCTCCACCGCGCACGCTCCCGCCATTATCACCCCTGCTCCCGGCAGCTCGGCCACCTGCTCGGCCAGCCGGGCCTTGGGGAGCGGCCGCAGGCTGAGCAGGCGCGAACTGGTGTTGATGATGTGGCGCGTGATTCCCGTGGTGGCCCGATTGATGGTGGACTTGGCCTCGGGGTCGGCGCTGCGCCGGTCGCCGGCCGCCACGCAGTAGGGGTTCTCGGAGCGGCACTTGTCCTGGCACTTCTTGTGGCACACGTAGTCGCAGACGATGCACTGCGATGCCGCCTTGGTCCACACCTTGCGCTTGCAGTACTCGCACCAGGTCGGGTTCTGGAACTGCGTGTCCTGGAAGTTGTGCCTCACCTCGCCCATGGCCATGGAGTCGTGGCTCAACTCGTCGCGCACCATGACCGGGTGCGGGTGCAGCTGCTCCGTCCGCTCCCTCTCGTGGGGCTCCTCCTCCTGCAGGCTGCCCTCGCGCTCGCCCTCTGCCACCCCTCCGCCGCACGGGTGCTCCGGCTCGCCCTCCACTAAATAGGTGAAGTTGAGCGTGACGTCGCCATAGCAAAGCTTCTCGTTGAAGCCCTTGTGCGTGGTGAGGCTGCGCAGCGCCGTGCGGCTAACGCTAGCCCGCGGCTCCGGCGCGTTCAGGCGGAAGGTGCTCTGGTACTCGCCCGACGACGTGGACAGGCACTCCAGGGCCACGTGCTCCAGGTGCAGGGTCACGTGGCCCAGGCACAGCAGGCTGCCCAGCTTGAAGGGGTCCTTGCACCACAGTGCCACGTTGAGGAAGCGGTGCTGGCTCTCCACCTCGAAGACCACCGAGGCCTTGGACCAGTGCGCCAACCTCTTGCGGTACATGCACTCGGAGGACTCCCACAGGCCCTGCTCGTCCAGGCTGTCGCGGTTGGTGGAAGAGCCAGCCTGGTCCGAGTTCTTGTCTTTAGACAAGTCGGACTTGCTGCCGCTGCTCGTCATGGAGGCGGTGTCCTGGGTGGGTTCCGGAGGCTTCGTTAAAGGCTTTGGCTCGGGCAATTTGACAGGGGATTTTTCAGCAGCAGTTTTGTCTCCGTTTCCACCAGTGGTGCCAGCGGCCGGCGGAGTTTTCTCAGGACTCTTCTCTGCCGCAGGGGTTCCGTCGGCACTGTCCGTCTGGCTCTGCGCCTCCGGCACCGAGGTGACCTTGATGTGCGGCCGGGGAGGGACCGGGGGCCGCGCCGGGGGAGGTGGCGGGGGCACCGTGGGCCGCTGTGGTCCCTCTCCCCCGCCGGCGGGCGCCTCGGGCGTGGCCTTGTGCGAGGGCGAGGGCTTGGGTGACTCTTTGGGCTGGGGCTTGAGCGGGGACTGGAGCCCCAGGTTGAGCTTGCGGTTGAGGATGGGCGAGATGGAGCCCAGCGGCTTGGACGCCAGCGTGGCCACTGTCTTCTTGGGGCTTTGGTTTACGCTCAGCAGGAAGTCCTCTCTGACCTCCATGCCGGCAAACGAGGGGGTGCTGGTGGGGGTCGGCGGCTGCGGCGGCCTGGACTCGACGACGAGCTCCTCGAACTCGGAGTCGTTGTCTTTGCTCTCCGAGATGTCCATGGTGGTGATGGGGGCCGGGTCCTCCTCGTAGCCTGTGGGCGGGGGTGGGGGCAGGGGTGCTGGCTCGTCCAGCGAGACCAGTGCGTCCTGGGGGGTGGCGATGCCTGCGCTGGGGGCCTGGTGGCGTACCGGACGCTCGTACAGGACCTGCACCCGCTCGCCTGACTGCTTCAGGAGCTTCGGGACTTGGACGGATGACGTGACCTTGACACCTAGTATGACCACAAGGAAATGAATGTACACTTTAACTCACACAAGTCAAAAAAAGTCAAAAATAAATGACTTTCCCCTCCAGGAATCTGCCATGATTATTATTATTACAATTACATATACATTACATACACATGTCATAATTTGCTAGTGTTAAGCTGTACATTAGGTTGTAAGTTAAAATGTTATTCTCATTTCATTAACAAAATCTAAAAGTAAGAAAGAACAAATGCTGCAAGTTCTGTTAGTGAAGCTGTTAAATGTTTCTTTTTGGGGAATGGCCCTCTGTATTCCTAGTTTCTAACCTCCGATGGCGATGAGCCGGTCTCCCCTCTGCAGGTCGGCCTGAGCGGCGGGGGAGTTGGGGGTCACCCTCTCGATGCTCACGTGCACGGCGTCACCCTCGCTGGCCGCCACGTGCCTAAAGGTCATGCCCCAGCTGCCCGATGGGCCCTTCACCACTTCGGTCTGTAACACACACACACACACACACACACACACAGTCAGATGATGACAGACAGACCACATCCTATCGAAAAGTGCATTACACAGTGTGTATATGCGCACTCAACACCACAGACAAAGCCATAGAACACGTCATCAAATGGACAAACAACTCCTGTAGACACCCAAAAATGAAATAATAATGGAAAGAAAAACGCAAAGTTCTATTTTGTTCTATTTTTCATACTTATTGAGTGATTTAATAATGTTTTCAGACATAATGTAAAAATATGTTATGGATATGACGTATTCTATTAGATTCATTATCAGTGACCTGAAGGCCAGTCTTCCTAAGCCTTCCAGTGTATGACTGTGTGCTAAATGCTCTTCTCCCACGGGACCATTCTTTTGTAATGCTCTAATTATGAGAACGTACCCTTCTGTTCATCTCCCAGATTAGGAAAGTGTGGGCAGCACTTCACAAATAGACACAATAAAAAAGGCCTGACACCATTGACTGCGAGCTCTCTCTGTCAACGAAAAGTGAGCGTGCTTTTTCTTCCTCCACAAAGACACGGTCACGTCCACTTGTTGACGTTAGGCACAGAACAAATGCCAGAGTGGGCTGAGGGGAAGGTCTGTAATTATGGATTTGAGCAGTTTGCAGCTGCTTCAATCTCTGTCACCATATATACACACACACACACACACACACACACACACACACACACACACACACACACACACACACACACACACACTACGGTGCACCTGGTGCAGCATCTGGCTACCCTGCTCTGCATCTTCCTCAAATCAGATAAAACACAATGAGGGGGCAGGTGGAGGATGGGGGTGGGCAGGGGAACACCTCTATGAAAGAGAGGAAGAAAGAGCGAAAGAAAGGAAGAGAGAGAGGTAAAAACAGTGAGAGTGGGCTGGTGTTGGGGGGTGGTTGCCTCTAAACACAGACCTCCAAACAAGGAGGAGGGAGGGAAAGAGGGGGAAGAAGAGAGGTAGGGAGAAAGAGAGAACAGGTGGACAACCGCCTCTGCAAAAGCGATGAATGCAGCGGCCTCACCTCCATCCACCACCACCCATCTTCAGTGCAGCAGTGTGTGTGTGTGTGTGTGTGTGGGGGGGGTGTTCACAGGAGTCTGGCTCCTTAGCTTCTGTGCCTGTGCAATAGCTGCTTTGGGAGGCTACTACTGAAGCTGTCAGAGGAGCGTGTGTGTCTGTCTGTCTATCTATCTGTGTGTGTGTGTGTGTGTTTTTTATCCTTCCTTCATCTCTGCTGAACATGTCAAGTCATGCAATTGCCCACTCTTCCCTTCTGAACAAAGTGCATGTGTATGTATGCGCGCGCGCGCG
>NC_045164.1:12428180-12518180 GCF_900700415.2 Clupea harengus
AAGGGTATCTGAAGAACAAGTAGAGAACATCATCGAATCATTCAAAACCAAAGAGTCAAAGGACATCTTTGAAATGGACTTTGCCATGGTTAAAGACCTTTGCCTGTTGTTAAAAAAGCCTACTACCCATATTGCTAACCTGGGTAAAACCAGAAAACTGGAAACCTGCAGTTATAGTTCCTATCTTTAAAAAATGGTGATCCTCTCTCAGCAGCCAATTACACACCTATTAGTATACTTCCCATAATGTCCAAAGTTTTGTAGAAATTAGCAGTAGAGCAACTAATTTAACATCTTAACTCTTATCAGCTTTTACACCCCATGCAGCATGATTTTAGATCAAATCACTCCACCGAGACTGCAAAGGTCTTTTTTATTGAAAGGGTCAAGTCCCTTATGGATAGAGGAGGAGGGGTGCAGTATTTTTTAGATCTCCGGAAAGTGTTTGACACGGTCAACCACAACATACTTCACTCTAAGTTTGATCAGTTTAACTTTTCTTCTTCTGCATCCAACTGTTTCAAATCATACTTATCGACTTAAACTCAGTGTGTTAAAATAAACCCCCTCTCCTTCTCTGGTTGTTGATCTTTTCAAAGTTCTCCATTGTTTACCAAACAAAACAGAGGCTCAAGGCACTTTTATGCTGCAGTCCTCATTGCAAATTGCTCAACCGACCTGAATGTTTAGAGATTTGACTATTTGTGTGTTGTAGGTTGATGCTTTGAGATTTTACTTGAGAAGTGTGTGCAACAACTGAACATTGTGTGTAGTGTTTTGATAACAAGGTGATGTGTAATTAACATCATAGTGTAAAGAAGGAAAGTCAGAGTCTGATGCAGATAAGGGAGTGTGAAGTAGTGCCAAATTGGGTCGAATATTTGCTTTTTATGTGATAACAACTGAGAAAAACTGTCAGTTTAATGTTCAAAATCTGGTTTGACCTGGCCCCCCTGTCACTGTGCAGTCTAGTCAAGTTTAGAACAGCAGCAACCAGTGCTACTCGAGGGGCAGCAAGAGGAGACTGTGAAATTCCTTTAAAAAAAAGTGTATTTGGACAGTCGGTTTTCTCATTTAGGTCAGCCCTGGGAATGGAACCTCATTCAACTGCTTTAAAAGAAATCTCAAAACATGGTTGATAAATAACCAAAAATGTGATCATTAGTGGGTAAGCAGTAGAATTATTTTTGTTTACCACTTTGTATACCCATTGTTCTTTCCCTTCTACCCATGGTTAAGGACTTAGTGGAGCTTGTGTATTGGGATTTTGTGTTTGATATATTGTCACTTAATGCCTTTTTTTAGGTTGTATAGCCTTTTTTCACTCCGGCAGGGGGACTGCCAATGTAAACTAGCCTTTTGGCTAATTGGGCGCATTTACATTTTAATGTTCATGAATGTACACGGTCCCTCTTGATCAAATGAAGATAACTTACTTACTTAACTTACTTATATGTTGCCCCCTTCTTTATGTTGTTACTGGACATATCAGGTGTCCTGTTAAGCTATGTTACATCGTACAACATTTGAGACATGTGGATAATGAAAAAGTGGGATCATTTAATGTGAAGCCACATCATGTTTTGCTCCTGGATGCAACTTCCTTCCATAGCTTTCCACCTGTAACTAGCTACTCTATGTAGCTAGAGGGGAACAATTTCTGTTGTGTGCTGCCATCTAGCGGACAAAAGGGTGTTACTGTATGAGTTAATCAGCTAACAATAAATTGATATAACTGTCTTGCTTAATGTACCTACTGAATGGGTCGCCTTAATCATTATCCAAAAAATTGCCCCCCCTGAGAATTTTTTCAGGAGCCGCCACTGGGCCTACTGTTGCTCAGATATAGGCCTATTGTTGCTTGCTCAAATGTCCTGCTTCAGTTTGTCCTTCTCCTAGTACTCAGGCTGCTTCTGTGCTCTCTATTGGATTGTTGTGAAATGACCCGATCAAAATTCACCAACCAATAGAATTCCAGGTATGACATTGACCAATGTAATTGTCAGAGGGCAATGTCACTTGTTTAGGAGCACTGTGATTGTAAACTCTGATTAAGTAAGGAAGACATCAAGCTATGTGATTTTACATGTCCTGTAGGATCATCCTTGTGTTTTGTCTTTATGTCATTTAGTATGGCTTATGATAATGGGTGTATTTTATGACAGAACATTACATCTCTGTCACTATGTCAGCATGCATCAGATATGAATGTACCATTCTGAAATGCCAGCCTGTTCATTGCACATAGATTCATGATCTTTTCATGTGGACACTGCCCTATAATTGTTTTGTCCTTTTTTTTAAAACACTAATTTATTTTGATTGGTTTGTATATCTCTCTTTCTGGAAAACAGTAAAAATGCTATTGCTCTTGCCCTTTCATTTGGCCAATGGCACTTAATAGTCTAATAGTCAATCTGCTCTGTAATAAACATATCATTTTTGTGCTCAGACAAAGGTCTCTTTATATGTTGATTGGCCATTTTTATTTTGTCCTCATGGGCAGTGGACGTACAGAGTGAAGTCAAATTCAAGCTGACATTGTCATTGTGAGTGTGTTGTCGCTTGGCCCCTCTTATGACATAATTAAAAAAAAAAATGTTAGGGAACACATGCATGATGTGTAGATTATCTGTAACTCTCTTTTCATTTTTTCAAAATCTTCATCATTTATCAGTGTTACCACCATCGAGTTTCACTTCCAGAGTCTCCATGTCTCTTGATCCATTGACATCTTAATGAGTTGACATTTCGCCATGCTATCTCATCCACTAGCTTATTTTTCTCTCCCACAACCTGCCTGCAATCTTTCCTTCTTCTCCTCAGCGCCCTCTTGCTGCTGTGATCTTCACCGTCTCTCTTTACCAGTTAATCACAAGCTGTGTGCATCATATGTGTCAGTTGGTGCAGTTGATGTTCCTAAATGTTTTAACTGTTTTCACAGTGGTAATGTGTGTGCTGTATCTGCTGATTAGAGACATCTCCTTAGACTATACCCAAGTAGCACAGCAAACACAGCCACCTGACTCAGCAGAACTATGGCTTCGACTCTAGGTCCAGGTCTAGCCTTTGACTCTAGGTCCAGGTCTAGCCTTTGACTCCAGGTCCAGGTCTAGCCTGAACACTCAGCTTGAATGTGGCCCAAGTGTGGTAGTGTGGCTTCGGTTTGGTCCAAAAACTTGCAGCTGCGTACAACTTGGCTCCATATTTTTACTGCTTACCTATTTCGGTTATTTCACTTTTGACATAAACTCCTTAATGCTTGAGTTGCTACCACAGACAGTGCGCTTTAAAAACAATATTATTGGTAATGTAAAACTGTGAATAAGAATGCCTTCTAATGATTGGACGCATTTTTTCAAATTTGATTACAATACATAATTATAGTATAATTACAGTGCATGAAATGCCCTGTATTGTTATTCCTAGGCTTCTTATACTTATTACAGTGCATGAAATGCCCTGTATTGTTATTCCTAGGCTTCTTATACTTATTACAGTGCATGAAATGCCCTGTATTGTTATTCATTCGTTTCTTATACTTCTTCGTCTTATTACAGTGCATGAAATGCCCTGTATTGTTATCCAAACTTTTCTTATTACAGTGCATGAAATGCCCTGTATTGTTATTCCTTTGTTTCTTATTCTTCATCTTATTATTACAGTGCATGAAATGCCCTGTATTGTTATCCAAACTTTTCTTATTCTTATTATTCTTTTTACCTTTTTCTGCGCTTAATTCAGCTTGAACCGCTTAACGTAGAAACTTTGTTCAAACGGTGTCGCGTAGGTCTTGTAAAGGACACCTGTGCTATTTTTCATTTTTCTGAACTTTATACTTTTTAAAATATTAAAGAAAGACTAATACAAATTGCTTCACTGACACCTGCGCCAATTCCAAGGAACCTCTTCTCTCTGTCCCTCTCAATTCAACTGTAACTAGGACCATTAAGAGACACCTTCCATTCTCTACTTTTTTTTCTCTCCATCTCTCTCTTTCTCTTTCTCTTTATCTCTCTCAGTCTACTTTCTCTCACACTCCATTTCTCTGCTTCACTCCATTTTTCTCTCCTTCTTTCAATATTTTCCTTCTTCACTCTCTCTTTATCTCTTTATCCATAGCCACTCTTGTTCACTCTTCTTTCCTTTCTTCTTAAGTGCAGAAGTCGGTACAAAGAATAATAACTAGAAAATGCATTTCCTGAAGGAAATACCAGTGCATGAAATGCAAAAGTTAAGAAAGGAAGAAGAAAAGAAAGAAGAGTGAAAGAAGGAAAGAAGAAAAGAAAGAAGAAATGAAAGAAGAGTGAAGCTAGGAAAGAAGAGTGGAAGAAGGAAAGAAGAAAAGAAAGAAGGGAAAGAAGAAAGGAAAGAAGAGTGGAAGAAGGAAATAAGAGTGGAAGAAGGAAAGAAGAAAGGAAAGAAGAGTGGAAGAAGGGAAGAAGAGTGGAAGAAGGAAAGAAGAGAGAGTGAAGAGGGAAAATATTGAAAGAAGGAGAGAAAATGGAGTGAAGCAGAGAGATGGAGTGTGAGAGAAAGTAGAGTGAGAGGGATAGAGAGAAAGATAGAGAGAAAAAAAAGTAGAGTATGGAATGTGTCTCTTAATATTCCTAGTTATACAGTTGAATGGAGAGGGACAGAGAGAAGAGGAGCCTTGGAACCTTTGCGCAGGTGTCAGTGAAGCACAGGTGCAAGCCAGTTTGATGACCCTATTATGATGTCATAATGGCCCAATGTAAGTCAATGGGAAAATTTGTATTAGTTTTTCTTTAATATCTTAAAAAGTGTAAAGTTTAGAAAAGTGAATAATACATAGCATAAGTGTCCTTTACAAGACATACGCGCCAAAGTTTAAACAGAGTTTCTAAGTTAAGCGGTTCGAGCTGAATTAAGCGCAGAAGTCGGTAAAAAGAATAACTAGAAAATGCATTTCCTGAAGGAAATACCAGTGCATGAAATGCAAAAGTTAAGAAAGGAAGAAGAAAAGGAAGAAGAAAAGAAAGAAGAGTGAAAGAAGGAAAGAAGAGTGGAAGAAGGAAAGAAAGAAGAAAGGAAAGAAGAGTGGAAGAAGGAAAGAAGAAAAGAAAGAAGAGTGAAAGAAGGAAAGAAGAGTGGAAGAAGGAAAGAAGAAAACAAAGAAGAGTGGAAGAAGGAAAGAAGACTGACACCTGCGCCAGAAGTATGAAAGAAGGAAAGAAGAGTGGAAGAAGGAAAGAGGAGTGGAAGAAGTAAAGAAGAGTGGAAGAAGGAAAGAAGAGTGAAGAAAGGAAAGAAGAGTGGAAGAAGGAAAGAAGAAAGGAAAGAAGTGGAAGAAGGAAAGAAGAGTGGAAGAAGGAAAGAGGAAAGGAAAGAAGAGTGGAAGAAGGAAAGAAGAAAGGAAAGAAGAGTGAACAAGAGTGGCTATGGATAAAGAGATATATAGTGAAGAGGGAAAATATTGAAAGAAGGAGAGAAAATGGAGTGAAGCAGAGAGATGGAGTGTGAGAGAAAGTAGACTGAGAGAGATAAAGAGAAAAAAATTATTTTACCGACTTCTGCGATTAATTCAGCTCGAACCGCTTAACGTAGAAACTCGTTCAAACTTTGTCGCATAGGTCTTGTAAACGACACTTATGCTATGTATTTTTCATTTTTCTAAACTTTATACTTTTTAAGATATTAAAGAAAAACGAATACAAATTTTCCCATTGACTTACATTGGGCCATTATGACATCATAATAGGGTCATTAAACTGGCTTGCACCTGTGCTTCACTGACACCTGCGCCAAGGTTCCAAGGCTCCTCTTCTCTCTGTCCCTCTCCATTCAACTGCATAACTAGGAATATTAAGAGACTCCTTCCATACTCTACTTTTTTTTCTCTCTATCTTTCTCTCACACTCCATCTCTCTGCTTCACTCCATTTTCTCTCCTTTCAATATTTTCCCTCTTCACTCTCTCTTTACTGTCTTTATCCAGGGCCTTTCTTCTTTCTTTCTTCCACTCTTCTTTCCGTGCTTCTTTCCTTCTTCCACTCTTCTTTCCTTCTTCAACTCTTCTTTCCTTATTCCACTCTTCTTTCCTTTCTTCACTCTTCTTTCCTTTCTTTTTTCCTTCTTCCACTCTTCTTTCCTTTCTTTTTTCCTTCTTCCACTCTTATTTCCTTTCTTCTTTCCTTCTTCAACTCTTCTTTCCTCCTTTCACTCTTCTTTCTTTTCTTCTTTCCTTTCTTCACTCTTCTTTCTTTTCTTCTGTCCTTCTTCCACTCTTCTTTCCTTCTTCCACTCTTCTTTCTTTTCCTCTTTCCTTCTTCCACTCTTCTTTCCTTCTTCCACTCTTCTTTCCTTTCTTCACTCTTCTTTCCTTCTTCCTCTCTTCTTTCCTTCTTTTACTCTTTTTTCCTTTCTTCTTTCCTTCTTTCTTTTCTTCTTCCTTTCTTAACTTTTGCATTTCATGCACTGGTATTTCCTTCAGGAAATGCATTTTCTAGTTATTCTTTGTACCGACTTCTGCACTGAATTCAGCTCGAACCGCTTAACCTTAGAAACTCCGTTCAAACTTTGGCGCGTAGGTCTTGTAAAGGACACTTATGCTATGTATTTTTCATTTTTCTAAACTTTTTACTTTTTTAAATATTAAAGAAAAACGAATACAATTTCTCCCATTGACTTACATTGGGCCATTATGACATCATAATAGGGTCATTAAACTGGCTTGCACCTGTGCTTCACTGACACCTGCGCCAAGGTTCCAAGGAACCTCTTCTCTCTGTCCCTCTCAATTCAACTGTATAACTAGGAACATTAAGAGACACCTTCCATTCTCTCTTTACTGTCTTTATCCAGAGCCACTCTTGTTCACTCTTCTTTCCTTTCTTCTTTCTTTCTTCCACTCTTCTTTCCTTCTTCCACTCTTCTTTCCTTTCTTCTTTCCTTTTTTCACTCTTCTTTCCTTCTTTCACTCTTCTTTCCTTTCTTCTTTCTTTTCTTCTTTCAGTCTTCTTTGCTTTCTTCACTCTTCTTTCTTTTCTTCTTTCCTTCTTCCACTCTTCTTTCCTTCTTCCACTCCTTTTTCCTTCTTTCACTCTTCTTTCCTTTGTTCTATCCTTCTTTTTTTCTTCTTTCTTTCTTCCACTCTTCTTTCCTTCTTCCACTCTTCTATCCTTTCTTCTTTCTTTCTTCCACTCTTTTTTCCTTCTTTCACTCTTCTTCCTTTCTTCTTTCCTTCTTTCACTCTTCTTTCCTTTCTTCTACTCTTCTTTCCTTTCTTCACTCTTCTTTCTTTTCTTCTTTCCTTCTTCCACTCTTCTTTCCTTTCTTTCACTCTTCTTTATTTTCTTATTTTCTTCTTCCACTCTTCTTTCCTTCTTTTACTCTTCTTTCCTTTCTTCTTTGCTTCTTCACTCTTCTTTCTTTTCTTCTAGAAAGTCTCTGAGAAGTCTTGATTTCTAGATAACATTCCTTCTGTGTGTGTGTGTCTTTCTCTGACTTTTTTTTTCTTCTTCTTCTTCCTGTCCTTTCTCTGCTGTGCTAATTTCATAGCTTGGTCTTAACCAGCTGAGCATTAGCAGTTGGTTTCTAGCCACTGATCATGTGACCCGCTCCTGCTGATGGAATGGTGAGAGATCAGTCTGACCCGAGCTTTCAGCCCCTCTGGGTGTTTCCTAGGCATCCCTGTACAAGCGTGTGGTGTACAATAGGCAAACGTCTTTGGGATTTGAGTCATTTGACTGACCAGTGGTTCCATGGAAGTGCTGGTGAAAGAATTTGTAGGGCCTAGATTGTAGAGAAACCAAAGGAGGGCTGCAATAATTTTGATTGTTTGTTTATTTGTTTGTTTTGGTATCATTTCTCTCCTCGGAAAGGCAACATTTCAAAATGGCACGTGTTTTTGTGTCAGTTGTGTATTAATACTTGCCACTGGGAGGGTTACTGCTGATTCCTTGGGTTTCAGGACATGTTCATGGATTAAAAATGCAGACTCACTGCCTGGGAATCCAGCATGTATACGTAACTCCACGGTCAATCATTTCAAGAAAACATCATCAATCAAACTACTAATTATAATTTAAAGAAAGGAAAAAACTCTAACCAGTACACGACAACACAAAGGGTGGTGTTGAAATACCTGTTTACAGTGGATTAAGTGAAATTGTATAACATCCTTAAGAACAGATTTTGCATTGATGGTTGGTTTGAAAATGCCTTATGTTTCTCCATACTGTCAACATGCCTTTTTGAAGTGTGGGTATATGTAACTCTTATGCATCATCATACATCACTCAGTTCTGTTCATTTGCCTTTTATCAAGTAATGTGGAAATAAAAATAAACCAAATCTGTGTCAAACAGTGGCAGAGTGAGTTTCTTAATACTGTAGGTTGTGTCGAGGTGTTTTTTTATGGTATGTTAATCTTAAACCAGAAACATACATTTACATCAGTCACTTGTGATTGCCATTGTATGAAAACAAATATATAGCCCATATAAAACAAAACATGTCCCCTTTATTATTTCAATCTAAATGTATTTGATGGGACTGTTTGAGGTCAGTCTGTGGTTTGGTTGCTATTTTATTCAGGAACTGCTCTGGAAAGTAACTTCTCTTTCTGTCAGTTCACTTTCTGGTACACTTAATTCCTCTTTCTACATAACTTTAGCTGGTTTATACTTGACATAACTGTATCTGATGTACTCATGATGATCAGGTCAGTGTCTCAAAACAGTACACTTACCCTTGCACTATGCACTGCTATTCTGCATGGCCTGGATGTTCGGTACAATACTCGTATGTTCTTGAGACCAATCACCACCTTGTGTTTAGACTACATAGTAATCTGACCACATTGCGTATTCACCTTGAAATCATTGAAGGGTTCCTTGAATGTTACCAACAATGACTGACGACGCCTGACACGTTAGGACATTACTGGACAGTAGTATTATGGGAAAACATTCATCCATGAAATCACTACATTTTCAGAGTCCTTTCTGACTGACATCAGGACAACCACATCTGATAAAACTCTTTATGCACATAATTGCTGGTAGCATTAACTGAACAGAGCCATTTTTTTGTGTTTTTGTGCCTGGACTATGACCACATATTGTGTAAACCTTTGTCGGAGTTACATGATACTTTTGCCATCATGGGTTAAAAACGATTGTTTAGGAACGTAAAAGAGTAGTCGAGCAGTAGCATATGCCAAGTTTGATTTACCACCAATACTTGTATTTCCACCCATTCTTTACCGACAGACTCCTCATTAGTCTACAGAGCAGTACATTCCGCTGCTTCATTGGTCAGAATTTAGTTGCTGGCCGTTTATTTGCCAGTAAGACCCCGTAATACGACTATCGAGTAACAACACTCGATAGTGTTTTTTTTTTTTTTTTTTCAATGTATTTATTGATTTTCAGTTTGAAGGTCACATCGAATTGCATGACAACAGAACAATACACAGCAAACATTTTCACCCTGTTCCCCCTCCCATAATAATAAAGTAACTAAATAATAATGAAATTCAAAACAGATAATAAAAAGAAACACAAAACTATACTTTACAAACTGAATAAAGGGTGTTTTTTGTTGTTGTTTTTCCTACTAGTCAATGTACATAATCAGAATCAGATTTTTTTTAAATCAACGACACGACATAAACTGATCATCTGTTGCAGTACAAAAATAAAGTTTTAGCTAATTCACCTGATGCTATTGTAAACTTGTTTTGCATCAAGAAAAGTGCCTTCAATTGAAAGTGTTCATGAAATATGTATACATACCATCACATGTAGGCTATGAAGTTGTTTATTTGACTCATATACTTTTAAGCATATACGTATAGCCCTAATGAATACACTTACATACATCTGGTTGAATGATGAATTACCTTTACATTTACATTTACATTTAGTCATTTAGCAGACGCTTTTGTCCAAAGCGACGTACAAGGGAGAGAATATTCAAGCTACGAGCAATAGAACCTGGTGTAACAATAAATAAATACTACTTTACATTAGAAATATAACAAAATGAAATAAAAAGAAAGAAAGAGTGCAGAAGTGTAACTGCTGTAATTGCAAGTTACGCACTAGTCGAAGTGCCAGTTAGGACGGGAAGTGCTCTCTGAAGAGTTGGGTCTTCAAAAGCTTCTTAAAGGTAGAGAGGGACGCCCCTGCTCTGGTAGTGCTGGGCAGCTCATTCCACCAACGTGGAACTACAAATGAGAATAGTCTGGACTGCCGTGCTTGCACAGACGGCAGTGCCAAACGACGCTCACTAGAAGAGCGCAGCATCCTGGGTGTAACATTTGCCCTTACAAGAGCATTTAGGTAGGTGGGAGCAGAACCATCAAGCACTCTGTAGGCAAGCATAAGTGACTTGAACTTAATGCGAGCAGCTACAGGCAGCCAGTGGAGGTCAATGAGTAGTGGGGTGACGTGTGCCCTCTTCGGTTGGTTGAACACCAGACGCGCCGCCGCATTCTGGATCATTTGTAGTGGTTTCACCACGCAAGTCGGCAGGCCCGTTAGGAGGGCGTTGCAGTAATCAAGGCGTGAATTCACCAAGGTTTGCACCAGCAGCTGGGTGGCATACTGGGTTAGGTACGGCCTGATTTTGCGGATGTTGAATAGCGCAAAGCGGCAGGACCTAGAGACAGAGGCAATGTGGTCCGTGAAAGTCAGTTGGTCATCAATAATGACCCCGAGGTTTCTTGCTGTTTTGGATGGAACAAGAGACAAGGAGTCAATATTGATGCTGATGTTGTGGTGGATGGCCTGTTTGGCTGGAAAGACCATCAGTTCCGTTTTGGCCAGGTTCAGCTGAAGGTGGTGGTTTTTCATCCATGTGGATATATCAGCAAGACAGTCCGAGATCCGCGCCGAGACAGTGGTGTCCTCGGGAGGGAAAGACAGAAACAGTTGAGTATCATCGGCATAGCAATGATGTATTACATTATGTATGACTTTTCAGCAAACTAAGTGATTGACCAGTTAAAGTTTTATAGCGCAAGTAATGTTCCAGGCACTTAAGTGCATTGTCATCGACCTCTGGGTCAAATTTGTTGGCGAAAAGATGCTGATGCCTGAGAATCCAGTTGAGATCACCGGCACCATACACACACAGATCTCTTCTGTGTGCTCCATTGCATGGAGGATAAGAAGCCCCCCTCCTAACATCTCCTTCATGATAAACCCACTTCACCAGACGGGCTATGGAGTTCATGTCCGTCATGTCGTATTTGTTGTTGGGAGGGTTGGACCCTGGCATACCTGGCATGCGCTGAAGAGATGCCCAGAGGTGCTCATCTGGACTATATGTGTCCTTCTCCCACTCAATCAATGCTTTAGCCTCTGGGTTTTTAAACAAGTGCTCCACAAAAACTCTCGACAGCACAAAGTAAGCATTTCCAGAGAACATTGGGGGGGATGGGAGGGGGGCTCTTCTTAATGCCAGTCCGAATGACATCAGACTCAGTGACATTATGGTGGTATTCCCAGCGAGCTTTCTTGTGCCCAGGAGTTGCCTCAGACTCTAAGCTGTTCCCTCCATTTAGCACTTGTAGTGCTCGCACCGTCTCTGTGTTGGTTTTGATGGGGAAGTCAGTTCCACAGGTATTGATAAGGTACTTCCACTCAACATTCAAGTCCAGCAGATAATTCATGCAGTTCAGGTCAGCTTGGACTCGAGACCAAGAGGCATAAACCAGCCTCTCCAGTTTGCTTGCCACAAACACATTTGGAAAACAAGAAACAATGGCTTCCACAGCCTTCATGAAGATTTCTGGAGACTTCTTGTCCACATGCACACAGTACACATTCTGTGATGTGTACACAGCTCTGAGGAGCCTCTCAAACATCTCAATCTTCTCATGGATCACCATGGAATAGGCAATAGGAAAGTCCCTCTCTTCTTCACTTAGAGCTACAGTTAGAAACCCCCTGTCTTTGATGTAAGCACTGCAATCCTTTGTTGAATTGAGATAGAAAGACTCTGGCAAAGCGACACGCCTTCTCTTTTTCAGAAGTCTGCTGAGGTCCTCCTCATCAACTCCTTCCATCTCTCCTCGAATGATTGCTGAACATGCCTGTATTTCCCCCACCTCCCCAGTCTGTAACTTATGTTCGTCTGAAGACCTGTCTTTATTTTTTCTCTGTTTTAAGGTCTTCCATAAAATACAAGTCAACATTAATATCATACACATAGTTTTCAGTGTGTTTTTTCTAAAATGTTTTCTTACCAGAGCCATTGCTTGAACTATGTCGAACTGAAATGAAACTGCTCTACAGACAGTGCTGAATGCCAATGCACCTTAGGAAAGATGTCACCTCCCCTGCAAAGAATGAGGGAGGAAGTATTGGCTGGGTTAAATCATCAAATCAGCTGGTCTTTCGTGAGGCGGTGAAACGCCCCCTCTAAAAGGTTGTCGGCAAATTCCTGCGCCATAGAAGTCATAAACACTAGGCTATCACTAAACACAAAACTAAATCGGAATGGCTGCAACACTACAAACTTTCCACGAAGTGTTCACAAAATGCAATTGTGTATGCTAACACATATAGACACCCCTATACACACCAAACGCGTTTTTAAAACGGCAGACGCTTCAAAAGCATCTTGGCAAAGTGCGGCGGGCAAAACAGCCGCAGGGGAACCAGGCTGTTTTGCCCGACGCCTAGGAAGCGGAGCTGCGTGCGCAACCTGCCTGGGCCGAGTGTGACATTGATGAGCGGTGCGCCTCCGCGCCTTGCGCTGGAAAGTTGAGAATAGTTCAACTTTTACTTTAGGGCAAAACAGCCTGGTGCGCCTGCGACTGTTTTTCCCGGCGCGCCCTTTGCCAAGGGGTTTTTGAAGCGTCTGCGTTTTTAGAAACGCGTCTGGTGTGTTCGTACCTATGGGCCGAAACACACCAAACGCGTTTTTAAAAACGGGACGCTAGCAAATGCATTGTTTCCTATGGTACGACGCGCCTTGCGTGTGCACATTTTCTCCGCCACGCGTTGCGTCTTTCTAGCGTTTTTTAGATGCGCTTAAAAGTTGAACTATTCTCAACTTTCCGGCGCAAGGTGCGGAGGTGCACCGCTTATCAATGTCACACTCGGCCCAGGCAGGTTGCGCACGCAGCTCCGCTTCCTAGGCACCGGGAAAAACAGCCTGGTGCCCCTGTGGCTGTTTTGCCCGCCGCACTTTGCCAAGACGTTTTTGAAGCGTCTGCCGTTTTAAAAACGCGTTTGGTGTGTTTCAGCCCGTATACTACTAGTAGTGTACATAGTATACTATGTCTATGGGCAAAACAGCCTGGTGATCCTGCGAATGTTTTGCCCGCCGCACTTTGCTAAGGCGTTTTTGAAGCGTCTGCCGTTTTAAAAACGCGTTTGGTGTGTTTCAGCCCTATCTCCTTTAATGAACGACGCGAACTCAGGATGTAGCCTCCAAGCTCCAGGTTTATTGATGAAACAGAGTAAAACTGAAAGTAATACAAAAAATGTGTTTTTATAATTACGTTTTCGCATTAAAATCCAATTAGATAATAGTCTAGAATATAAGTAGAATAACGTCTCTTGAGGTCTTCAGTCTCGTTTCATTGAAGTATCAGCACATTTCATGGCAGCAGGATGTGATGTACGATTATACTTTCTATACTGATCAGATAAATAACAGAAATGACTAAACTCTATCTTACAAATTATAATCTAGCTACTGAAAGTATTTACGTTTTATACTTACAGACGATGCGTTCTGAGGGATTAACATAAATACAAGGATAGATAATGTTTTTCGGACAAAGAGAGTGGTATTGTTGTTAGTAGTAGCCTATCAACGGAAACGTTAATTATTTCGGAGACTGCTCCTCAGTGGCGTAACGTAGTAAAATATATTATGACGGGCCCCCCTAGTGAACGCAAAAAAAAAAAAAATCGTAGCCTTCCCTACTTCCACAACCGCGTCTAAAAAAACGCTAATCAAAGGTGTTTGTTATCGATATAAATAGTGTTTAATTAATCAACCTTACATATTTCATAAGCGATGGGTGTGTACACAATGAACTAAGTCTTGTTTGACTCTCAGCAGGAACATTTCTTACCGTAAAAATTGTTAACTGTTGCAAGGTTGCTGACACACCACTGAGGGCAGAAGCAGCGATTCTGATCCCAGCTGAACCGCTGCACTGCTGACTCCGTGGGCTGGCGACTAGTTGACAGCTAGTTAAAAAGCCAAAATAATCTAATTTAGGCAGCTTTGCCGCCTTCTCCTCCTGTTCTTTTTTCTCTTGCCCTTTTCTACTTCCACTCTTGTGCTTAAAAGGCATTGTTACGAGTAAAGTTGTGCTGTGCAGTGCTCAATGAACTAGGTTATCAGACCTTCAGACCTAGGTTATCAGAATTGGTCAAATAGAGACTTGACATAGGACAACAACATACATATTACCCAGCAATCATCATTGCTAATCACAAAAATACCAAAGAAAATAAGAACTTATTAATTTAATTGAATAGTGTTTTGATATTTTCTATAGTGTATGTAGGATAAGCATATGATTTTGTTATAAATTGCTACTTTTCCCCAAAAAATAATAACAACCATGACTGAGATAAGTTTGCCTTTTCAAGTTTATATATAGCATTTGACAAAGCCAACTATTTATTAACAGCGCATATTAGAACATAATCATATCCGAGACAATTTGACACTGTACTGAGACTGATGGTGGGCCCGCTAAGCGACTCCAGTCGCTGAACTTGGGTAGAGGAGGCCCGACGAGCGACGGGTGTATATCTTTGAGGTCGGCTACGGGCTCCAACACCCCACGGGCCCAGATGCAACCGCACCTGTTGCACCCCCTATAGTTACGCCCCTGCTGCTCCTGTTACCGTGGAAAGAATAAACAATACACGAAGCCAGCTGTATAAACAACGGAAAAAAGGTAATTATTCTAAAATGGCCACTAGATGGCACTAAACTGCCAAACCTATTTACTATGCAGGGCTTTGGCGCAACTTGGAGCAGGACCGCTCGGGTCTCGTCTGCCAATTCTTGCCTTTCAAATCCATTCTCAGTATCCAATCCAGCCGTGGAACGAGAATGGACCTGCGCCAATCGCGGCACTTCTCTCCATAGTCGAGAACTTGGCTTGAACTTGTGTGACGTTACGTTGCCAAGTTACGCAGACGCAAGCTCCTCAAGATGGCTGAAGCTACGACAACTCGTCAAAGTAAGTAAGTAACCACGACTTGTTTTAATTTTTCTCTTAGACGGACACACGTTTCATTTCCATATTGTATTGATTGACAAGCCTAACTAACGTTAACGCTTTCACTGAAGATACGTGCACCAATCATTTCCATATTGTATTAATTGACAAGCCTAACTAACGTTAACGCTTTCACTGAAGATAACGGTTACATTATGAACTAGGTTATGCTAAGTCTTATAACTACAACATTGCTATGAATGGAAACAGCCATGTGTAACTACTATAATGTTACTCTGAGCTGAAACAGCCAAACGGCCGAGTATTGGCAGTGATTAAAGTAGTTGTTGAAAGCTTGTATCAGTTAGCTAACCATCTAGTTAGCTTGCTATCTGTATATGACGCCTGACCAGCGGTGTTAAGCGTCGTTTCTCGTATATCATACAACTACTGTAACTGATCATGCATAATATGATAGCTATTGATAACGATACAGAAGTGTATGTTCATGTGCTGCAGTGTCTCAGTGTATTGTTCAAAGCATGCTCATATTCAGTGTTTACTTGTTGACTACTGTACCTATTTGCTTATTGTAACTGTTGTATGGTTCTAGTTAGTTAGCTAATAACATTGATTTAAATTATAAGCAGTTATTATAAATGTGTGCTGTGTATTTAATCCACATACACTAACTGTTGTAGAAAAAAAAAGTGCGTAATATTAAGCATCACTGTTATCTAATTTCAGATCACAAAGGAGCTGACTGGTCGTGGCAGGGGGACAGCTCTTTGGGTGACCTCCATTGGCAACGAGGTTGGTTACATCCTGACCAGTGTCGTGACAGTGCAGAAGGGGCTGGGACTGGACAGGATGGAGTGATGGAGCGGTACCACCAAGCAGCTGTTCCACCCCCAGTCCTGCTATACGTGGACTGTGGCCGCTGCGTGAGTGAGGGGGCGAGTAAGCTGCAGACCAGGTACACCTGGCCCTTCATGAGGAGGCTGGCTGTCGGCAGCACCACCACCGATGCTCTACCACACCTTCATGGGCTGCCTGTCTGCATGCCCCTTTGAGTGGGATGCAGGGGACCTCGCTCTGTTGCGGCAGATGACGAGGGAGCAGCTCAGGCAGGAAGGGGTGCTAGCCCTTACTGATCTTCTGGTGGACAGGAGAATAAGTAGGAGGGAGTTGAGCCACTGCTGCAGGAGGACATGCGGCGTGGAGGCCGCCATCAGCCTTATTGAGCGGCTGCTGCAGGAACTGGTGGGTGGGGGACCTGACTGCTGCTGCCTCCATGCTGCACACAGGTGTCCCAGCCTCTCCTGATGAGTCTGGGTTATGTAAATTCATACTTGTGTGTAAAGAAGTAAAATCACTGTATCTGCTTTTTGTCCCACATCTGTTTACTAAATTTGTCACATCAGTTTTTATGTTTTTTTTTCTTTCTCAGGCTGTGGATGACTCTGGGGTGCCAGGCATGGATCGAGTTGACAGCATGGCAGAGTATCTGGTGGAGCTGAGGCACCAGCTCTCTCTGGCCCTCACCAACCAGCAGGTCAGGAACATTTATTGTCTTACTACTTTCCCTCTGTGCCCTGTCATACATATTCATACTCATGTTTTTGTCTTTTCTCACGGGCTGCTGTGTTCTCTCTCTCTGTCCAGATGGGATCTCATCCTGAATGACTACAGGAGGATCAGGCGGCACATTCTAGACAATGAGGCTGTTATGCAGCAGACCACCCTGCAGCTGGTAGACGTGAGCCACACCACCCAACCTGGTACAGTGGCACAACAAGAGGGTGTAGAGGCAGGGCAACGTGGTGGTGCAAGGACTGGACTTGCCAAGCCACTTGTCTGTGGCGACTGACCCTCTCCTCCCTGCTAATGTGTGCCCACCATCTGCACGCCCCCCCCCCCCACCAACCAGGCCCAGTTCACCAGTACCCCCGGGCTGGCAGCACCGCGGGCCAGGCACAGGTGAAGAGGAAGGTATCGTCCGCCGTCGCACCGGCGGCTGTGAACTCGTGCCCCCAGCGAGAACTCTTCCCTGCTCCACCCTCGGGCCCTCAGCTGTTCATGCTGGGTCCAGTGACCTCACAGGGGCCTGTGCTGGGTGCTGCTCCACAGGCTCTGGGTGCCAGCCTCTCCTCTGCCGTTCCTGCTCCAGTCCGAAAACGGACCTGCAGTGTTCTGCGCAACACGTGCAAGAAATGCGGGCAGTTCAGGACAGCGGAGACTGGACACAGCCAGTACAAGGGCATTATATACTGCCCCTCTGTAGAGGCTGTACCCAAGGAGCAGTGGTTGGAGGATATAAAAAAATGCATGAAAAATAAATTAATAAATTGTCCCCCCCTCCCAGAGGCATGGACACTGGCTAAGTGCCCCTCAACCCCTTTCCCTCCCAGTTTCACACTTTCTGTATATAGTTCTGTATATGTTTTCTGATATATATTATTATATTGTATATATATATTATGCTATAGTTGTTGTTGTTGAATTTGTTATTGCAAATAAAAGTTTGTTTACAACAAAGATGTATACATTGTTCTTTTGTGAATAGAAGGATGTATTAACTGGAACACAAATATTTTGTGAAACAATTAAAGTACCTCACACATAACTGTACATGAACTTGCATTGAAATATTCAATGTAGATTTAGAAATATCTCACTAATATAAGGTAAATTAAAAGTAATATGCAAACAAATTGTGATTTCCAGTAATAAAATTGTTACTTTGCAGTAAATAATGCACACCTACATTTCTGGTAACAGTGGGACTCGAACCGGGAACTTTGGGGTCAACTCTTCTCTCATAAATGCATATATGTATTGAAATATTCAATGTAGAATTATCCATATCTCACTAGTATAAGGTTAATAAAAGTTAATATGCAAACAAATTGTGATTTCCAATAATGAAAATGAGCTTTGCATGAAATAATGCAAACCTCAATTTCTGCCAACGGTGGGACTCGAACCTGAAACCTCTGCGCTCATAGTAATGTATATAAAAACAGAAGTTTAATGTTTTAAAAATAATGTATGATGTACATCAACATTAAAAAACTTTAGTCATGGAGGATTAGGCCATACAAAATCCCTTCCTTCTTTTTTTCTCTCCTTTTCCCTTTTTTTTCTCTTTTTTCCTCTCTTTTCTTCTTCCCCCCTTTTTCCTTTCTTCCCCCCTCATGGTGTGCGAGTGTGCCCCAGCTTAGGGGCAGAACACAAGCCAATGGTGCAGCCTACTACAAACCTCCTGATAACGCAGACGGATAGTAAACAACAAACTAAAATAATAAAGTGGCAGACGGTATCTACCCGGCGGCTACCTAATTGCAAAATGCATGCTACACCCAGTCAAAACAATACTCACCAAAAGTCGCAACGTCGGACAACTACTAGGCCTACACAAGTTCAAAAACGGACGAAGACCCCAATATGTTATGGCCAGCCTTGCTGGCTGCAACATTAACAACCAAGAGTCAAAGGGGCTCGTGTCTAGGGGGTTATGTATTACAAACAACGGCAACACAGAACTTTGAACGGTTAACACAAGTAGAACGATGTATCGGCGTTCGGAACGGGACGTGAGGCTGTCATGGCAAACGGTGTCCGGGCGCCAAAAGGGGTCCGGGTGATGTAATATTGGCTTTCTTGAGTGACAGTAGCTAAACCAACGCTAGCATTACGTCACCCGGATACTTTTTTGGAAGTGATAGACTTGCGCTGCATTAAATACCTCAATAACGCGATTTACCCCAGAGCATCTCCCATTATACTTTGCTACCTGAGACTAGCTTGCCTGTATTTTACCTGTAATAAACCGAGCACAACAACCATGTGCTTGATGTTTGACTGTGTTAGGAAAGTTGTTGACTCGCTAGTTTGTTATGGTATTCCATTTTAGCTTCCATTTTAGCTCCTGTAAGTTAGCAAATTGCAACAGGTTTCGCCGCTAGCATCTTGTTAGCGATCATCAAGGCAGCGGGTGTGCATCCGGTGCTCTCCTGGACTGCGCTCCTGTACGCCCACAGGACCATGGGGATGTGGAGGTCCCAATCCGCCTGTCGATTGCCGGTGATGGTCAACTACTCCGTCAACTGCTCCGCCAGCGTCTTTTTCCACCGATCCATCGCTCTGGGGGTGTAGTGGGGTAGTCCGTGTCTTCTTTACCCCCAGCAACCGACAGACGTCCTGGAACACCTCTGCCTCGAAGTTCCTCCCCTGGTCGCTGTGCAGTTCCTCCGGGGCGCCAAAGCGAGAGAACATCTCGTTCACCAGGAACTTTGCTGTTGTTGCGGCAATCTGGTCGGAAGTGGCGTACGCCTCGGGCCACTTGGTGCAGTAGTCCATTGCCACCAGGATGTAGCGGTTATTCCGCTCAGTGACGGGAAAAGGTCAGAGGAAATCCACACCGACTCGTTCCATGGGTGCCCCGACCTGGTATTGTTGTAGTGGGGCATGGGACCGCCGCCCGGGCCCTTTCCTGGCTGTGCAGGCGTCACAGCAATACACGTATTGCTCTGTGTCGAGGCAGCAACCCGGCCAGTAGAACTGTGACCGGAGTCGGTGTAATGTCTTTGGGATGCCAAAGTGTCCTGTCCCCACCGCGCCGTGGTTCATCCGTAGCACCTGGCCAGCACACAGGGAGTCACCAGCAGCTGTAGTGTCTCGCGCTGTCCGGATGGTTTTTGCCAGCGGCGATACAGCAGCCCTTCTCTGATGGTGAAGTTGGGCCACTGCGATCACAGTGTTTTGGTCTCTGGATCCAGAACGGAAACAGCAGACCACGGTGGAAGCTGCCCCTCTCCCACCCAAGAACGGAGCATAGTGAGGACAGGGTCTTGCTCCTGCATCTGCTGCAGCTGTTGTCTGTCGAAGACCTCCCACTCGTTGTCTGCGGTCAGCGCTGTGTCCGCGGTGTTGGCTGTGCGAACATCTGCCTCCCTCGGGTGATGGTCGTGCGTTGTCACAGCCGTCCCCGTGCTCCTCCTCTCGTGGCGCTCACACTGGAGGCATTCCGTCGTCACACACGGTCGTCGCGACAATCCGTCCGCATTACCGTGAAGTTTGCCAGCCCGGTGTTGGATGTCAAAGTCATAGTCCTGCAGTGTTTCTAGCCACCGAGCTAACTGCCCCTCTGGTTCGTGGAAGTTCAACAGCCAGGTGAGGGCGGCATGGTCTGTGCGTAGGAGGACGTTTTTTCCATAGAGATAAGTCCGGAAATTCTTTATCCCTAGGACCAACGCCAGCAGTTCTCTTCTCGTGATGCAGTAATTCCTCTCTGGTCGGCTGAGGGCTCGACTGAAGTAGCCGATTACCTGCTCTCCGTGCTCTCCTTTTTGTGATAGCACTGCCCCAACACCCACGTCGCTGGCATCGGTGTCGAGGATGAAGGAGCGAGTGGGGTTGGGGAATGCTAACACTGGTGCCTCCACCAGTGCTGCCCGCAGCCTGTTGAATGAGTTGGCGCAGTCCGCGCTCCAGTCGAAAGACTGCGCTTTCTGCGTCAGTCGATGTAGCGGCGTAGCTATATCGGTGAAGCCCTTGACGAAGCGCCTGTAGTAGGACGCCAGCCCCAGGTAGCTCCATAGCTCAGCAACGTTGCGGGGGGTTGGCCAGTCTCTCACGGTGGCGACTTTGCCCAGATCAGTGGACACGCCGGCCTTGCTGACGATGTGTCCGAGGAAGGCTCTTTTCCTCCGCAGCAGATGGCATTTCCGTGGGTGTAATCGGAGTCCCGCTTTTCGGATAGCCTCGAACACTTATTGCAGGTTAGCCATAGTCCCCTCAAAGTCCGCAGCATGGCATAGCAAGTCGTCCAGGAACACCACACAGCGACTCCGGGGATTTAAGGGATGTTTAGACAATGTTACGCATGAATGTTATCATTCACACTGGCTATTTTGAGAATAAATGTTGTACTTGTAGGTAGTATAAAGGTGCTATAAATTGGGATGCCAAAATGTATACATCATATAATTCATTAATACATTATTTCATTGCTCAGAAATCCAGTTCAGATGATGTAAGCCTAGTACAGCTCCATAAAACCTGAACTAATTACCTACATATTAAAAATTAATTTCAGAACAAACAAATGCATTGCATGTACTCCTCATTAGGTACTTTTGTTCATTAAGGCATTATTTTGAAATGCATTCACGAAACTCAGAAATCCAATTTTCTTTGCTCTTTAGGGAACAGTCAGTGTGAGCGACAGTGACCCTCAAGGAAAAGTTTTTTTATATATATGTTGGATATAGAATATACTGTTACTGTATATTGGCATAGACATATGTTTGGGATATCCCAAAAAACGACAACAAAAAGAAGTGATGTTAATACTTGCAAAAAATGTGGAGAAAATGTTTTTATTCATTTATTCAATTATTTATTTTCGGTGCAGAATACTGTTTTAATAAAGTTTTATTATTCTTATTATGTTCAAATCAGTTCCAAGTTCCACAAGTTAATACACAAATGTTAATATATTTAATAAGTTTGCCTGTTCAACATGCCGGTCCCTACCAATGCTGAGACCAAACCTACGCCACACAATACCCCAGCTTACACTTAAAATGCAAAGTTTTGCAGGAAATCTTGATTGTTTGTGTATCCCGATCCAGTCCCAAATATCCAGTGACCATTAAAAGAGTCAAGTAAAAAAAAAACTGCATTGAGAAGCTAAATAAGTATATCACTTCATTCAGAAACAATGGTGTGCTGAATCACTTATGAAAATGAAGTGAAATAATATATTCATTAAATCTATAATGGGTTAATTGGGCCGATAGTGGTTCAGGAGGTAGAGGAGTCGTTCAGCAATCGGAAGGTTGCTAGTTTGAACCCGACTCCTCCTCACCAAGCGTGGCCAAAACAAATATACCACACTTCCGTGATTTGTTACAATATTATTATACACACATGGCATTTGCATCGCGATGATTCAATAATATTTGTATGATTGCCAACGCATGCATGCTTTGTCAGTGCTTGACAAGATCTGCGTAATGTCCTGCGACAATCTGCCGGTGATTTCCTTCGCATGAGTGGTAGCCTACCCCATATTCAAAACCAGAGTAGGCTAAGTTAACAAATATTGCCTAGGAAAAGTTATAAGCGTGATAGCCCGGTGAGCGTCTCCACTCTGCTGTGCAAACAAAATGCTGTGTGTGTTTTTTGCCACTTAAAATATTTCTAAATTTTGCCTGCCCTCTAAAGACAGAGACGTGACAGGTGGAGCGCAATACCTTCTGTAGGGTTTTCCAATAAAACTGAACAGACCCGATTCATGCTCAATCAACTGTTGTTGTTGTTGGTAGTGGTGAAGAGGTCAAGCGGAAATGGCTGTATCACCACTAGTTGTAATAAAAACAGCGCCACCTATCGTATCGGATATGACATGCTTTCGGCCAATGATTCGATTTATTCACTGCCATGTATATTGGGATAATAGCACTTGCCCCAAAAGATAGCATAGTCCGACTAAGCAAAGATTCGAATTATACCATCAAGTAAACACACAGTGGCTGGGGACCAGTCTCAATCAGAGGGGATTGTGCAATCTGATGATCCTTATGTGACATAACATAAAACTACTCTTAAACGTACACACAGAAAGGCTGCATCAGGTACACCACCAGATTAACAGCTGGACAGCTTCTGAAACTGCATCTAAATGAGCAGCTGCTGTTCTCTGATGGTGTTCGACTGAATGAGGATCTCCCTGACAACTGTTACAAAATTAATAAATAGTGCTGTCAATCAATTAAAGAAAAACTAATTAATTGCACAATTTACTGCTAATCACTTTTTTTCTTCTTAAGACTGAACTATCAACTCCCTCCTGTTTCTTCACAAGCATTTAACGATCAGCCTACTTTAAACCCTTTTTACATGGTCTTTACTTAAAACATCCAATCCATTCTACTAGTAAATCACAGGTTAGTTTCAACATAAGACATTATTCAAATTTACCGGTTAGGCTTTTAGTTCCAGTTTTATACTAGTTCAGCTCCTTGCAGTAACATTTCAAGCTTTTCAGTTTAGTTCCCAATGAACATATTTCATCTACACGATGTAGGTAAAAGGTCCTTCCTCACTGCACGTGAAAGAGAGAGATTCTGACAGATCTCTTGTTCTCGCAATGTGTATCCGGTAGGGTTAGGGTTAGACCATCCTGACTGTAAACCCAGTAAAGATAATAATGGAAATACTTATATGCCATACTGCATGAAATTAGACCATAAGATGCCATTTAACATACAGCAGTGTAGACACAAATGCTTCTTAGGTGGGGTTATACTACAAAATGATGTCTATAACACTAGCTTACAAAATAGCCCACCGTCAGAGCTATTATATCTGTCACCCTCAGGGCGCGGTCGAGGCAAGGTATACAACAGGACAGGTGCGCAACCATTTGTGCCATTTTTTTCCTTTCTTTTATCCATGTTGTTCTCTGAAATACCAGCTCTGAAGAACGATCGTATGAATTCTTTGTGAGTCCAAAATCCCCCAAATCAGGCATAACACATTCAGACTGGGCTATTTTTGACGTTTGAAAGGTTTACTTAGCCTAGTCTAAGCATATTTCGGCTGTTTGGTTGTTTCGTGGGAGATCGTTCCTCTCGCCGATAAAGTTAAACCTTTTGACTCTCTTTACTAAAATATTTACTAAATTATGGAGCGTTTGAAGTTAGTTCTGCAATACTTTCAATCCAACTCGGAGTCAATCTCCAACGGAATCTGTGCGCTTTTGGCACTTATCAGTGTTAAACTCTACACAAGTTTTGATTTTAACTGTCCGTGCATCGCTCAATATAACAAATTATACGGACTGGGGGTCATGTTCGTACCCCCAATCATACTTTTCCTACTGGGAGTGCTCATTAACCGACACACGGGCGTAATGATGGAAGAATGGCTAAGACCCATTGGCAAAAGATCAAAAAATCCAGCTGTGATCAAGTGAGTCTTTGAAAGGTTTTCTGGCGATACGGAATGTTACAGAAACTTTCATTAATTCACATATGCAACAGACTGTATTCTTGGAGTATTTTATGTATTTACACAGTGTTGTTTATTTTTTATTTACAGTTTATCTTAGTTGCTTTGGTACATTTATTTGATAAGAATTCTCTTAACAGTTTGTTCAACCTTCACATCATCTGTTCACTTGTGCACATCATGACAGCAATGTATCATTCTTTTAGACATTTCACAAATGCTTTTGCACAGTCATGAGGGTATGTCCAATCAACTGCTGTTATTCATAGTGTAGGTCATGACATGCAAAATGCAGGTATTATGTGTCATGTTGTAATGCTGAATTACTTGTCATTCAAGCCTCGATTGTAAACTTTTTGTTTGAGGGGGATTGATCCAATATGTTTGAAGGCCAAAAATTAGTGTTTAACCTCATAGGTCACCAAGCCAGATTGGACCTGCCAGGGCAGCATGAGGTAAAATTCAATAACATTGACACTATGTAAAACAACAATGTCTTCAGTCATATTTTGACCGTTGGGCTTTACAGAACAATTTTAGCTTCCTTTTGTTATATCATCCACAGAGATCTCATTCATGTATGGTAGAGGTTTCATGAGAGCATGCCAAACTACATACAGTATGTGGTCATTTGGGTCAATGTATACTTCTTAGGTAGTATTTGGTGAACTCAAAATAATGCTATCCTGCATCTATTTTACTCATTATCAATGGCAAAGTTATTTTCTGAATTGAGGTGAAATGTCTATGATCATAATGATTGGATAACATTACTAGTTGTCAAAGAATTTATGTGGCATGCAAGATTGTTCCATTGTTTCTCAACAGATTGTGGTTGTTGCTACTACTCCTCTCCTCTACATTAAGAAGCTGGCTTCCATAAATATAAGCTAATAATCTTCTCTCTGTCAGACACTTGTTCTCAGGCATGATCCAGAGAAGCCTCCTGGCCCCCATGGTGTGGATCCTGGTGACCCTCCTGGATGGGAAGTGCTTTGTGTGTGCGTTCAGCATGAACGTGGACCCAAGGCATTTCAGCGGCATTCCCAACAACACCGGGCTGGAGATGACCAAGCTCCTAGCGAAGGTGCCCTGCAAGGAGGATGCCATCTTCCTGAACACCACCTTCCGCAAGGCTGTGTCACGTTATGTCCGTTGCTACTCTCAGGTGACAGGGGCCACAGATGTTATTTAAGAGTTTAAATGTATAAACGAACATGTTTTAATTCAAGAGAAATTGTATGCTTTGTGTTTTCTGAGGCTTTTTTAATGTTTGTGTTAAAATTAGTTTTCAAGACTGTTAATGACAGTCTTCAGAGGGCTCCATCTAAAACAATTAGTGTACTGACTGACAATACTGACTGATAAAAACAAGAATACTGTAGTGTTTCACAAAAGTGGAGTAACGTACAACACCCTTTCTCCTAATGCTTCTCTGTCTGTATTCTCTTATGTCTGACCATTGCCCAGGCGATAGGCTGGTCCATCCTGCTGCTCCTCATACTGTTGGGAGCAGTGGGTCGAGTGGTCAAGCCCTGCTTCAACCACGCCAACTCTCTGCAGACGCGCTACTGGAGCAACTACCTAGACATCGAGCAGAAGCTCTTCGAGGAGACCTGCGTCCTGCACGCACGCGACTTTGCCCGCAAGTGCGTCGTGCAGTTCTTCGAGGGCATGCGTGATGACTCTGTACTACGCTTGCCGCTGGCCCGTGCTCTGATCACCCGACCCTGCCGTAGGGACGAGTTTGAGGAAGAGGAGGAGGAGGAGCGTCTCCATGGCATCACCCGTCAGGAGCAGGTGGACCATATGCTGCACACCTGGTACCAGTGTAAGCCTGAGCTGGATGTGACCAAGATGGCTTACAAACCCAGAGCCTGTATCACCTGGGAGGATGACCGAGGCCGGGCAGTGTTCTCTGATGTATAGGGAAGAGTGGGTCTCATATGGTAGTATCATTCTTACAAATGTATCATGCAACTTATACTCTGACAGCTCAACTGGTGGTGCATCATCAAGGAAATGGGTTTGATTCCTAGAGAGCACACATACTAAGAAAGTCTTGTATACCTACGTATGTGTCCTAAATGGTAACTGTAGATAGATTGTGACTATGTGCCTGTATTCTTTCATAAACTTTGTGAATAGGATGGAAAGAGAGTTTTTCTACAAGCAGAGGCTTGTGGAGTCATAAATAAATAAAGACGAGCAGTGGAGTGAATTTGTGGCTGGATGTGACTGGGGTTGAAGATGTCAAATTGTATTAGGCTGGTCTTGCTGACTCATTTGACTTGGCTCAGATTTACTTTGTTTGAATTTGCATGTGTTGCCTTCACATACCATCGCCTTGAATAGAGATGCAAACAAGTGGAGGAGTGTCTCTCTGTTCATCCCGAAATGAACAGAGCAAAACCTTGTGACTACTTCACCAGTAACCTCTATGAGATTATATGGGGCAATGTCCTTGTCCTTTACATTCGGAAAAGACACATTCCAGCACAGATATGTCATGTCATCACCCTAGTTGCATGTCTGTAAAGACTTCATGATGATTTTTTTTAAGCAAAAGTAATGGAGTTTCTTGTTGAAACAGTTAATGTCTCATTCTTAGCCTATTCAACTTGTACAAATGCAATTAAATCCATTATTAATAAACACAATCTTTTGTTCATAAAGGCCTGGGCTGAACAATAGAAGTACCTATTTGGACCAGTGTCATAACTGAAATACTGACACTCGATATACAAGTATAAAATAACAACACACAACCTCAAATTAATCTGCCTGTGATATATCTGTGAAGTAATTTAACACACTAGCAAGTCAGGCTGTTCTTTGGCGTATTTATTCGACACAGGCACACGTTCAAATACTAAAACAATTGGCAAGTGTGTATGGACCTCATCACGCAGACATAACACACAGGGAAATGATGAACAAGGACGGTATTAAACACAGAAAACTACTCTGGGGCATTATACATAACATGCCGACTCTTAATCCCTAACAGCAAATACTCGCTGGAGTTAACCCAAGCTTTCAAAACAAAGTCTCTGAGGTGTTGTCGAAGTTGTCATCTGTCGCTCGTGGAGAGGGAACTCGGGTGGGCGGAGCATACACAGTCTCTACATCCCCTTCAGGACGAGCCAGGGGCCAGTAGGGTGGAGAATCACGGCTCTCTTCCATCCGACCAGCTCACGTAGCTGCCAGACTTTCTTCTCAAAGGTGATATGGTCCGAACACTTATATTCGAAATGTTTGGACCAGTGTCATAACTGAAATACAGGGACACGTTATACTAAAACAACTGGCAGGCGTGTATATACCTCATCACGCAGACATAACACACAGGGCAATGATGGACAAGGCCGCTATTGAACACAGAAAACTACACTGCGGCAATACATATAACACGCTGACTCTTAATCCCTAACAGCAAATACCAAAAATAACCCAAGCATTCAAAACAAAGTCCCTGAGGTCGAAGTTGTCATCTAGCACCCAGTCATCATCCAAGGAAAATTAACAAAGGTTCACTGATTGCAATTGATAAATTAACTAGAATCCTGTGTGCCAGCAACCCCCGTGTCTGACTGAAGAGTTTGCTGCTTAAACACGTATGTTTACCTAAATGACGACCTACACCTTAAGTAGGCTACTGGTGGTTTGTTCGTTTTAGGCACTTCGACAACCGAAGAACTGAATATGTAGCAATATCGAACTTTATCTTAAAACTAGACTTATCTTTATGTGGGTGATGAGCCATTACCGTTAATGATGCTAATGACTTTTTCAAACACGTTCACTTTTTTACAAGTTAACGTATGCAAGTTTACTCATAAAATTAAGAATGCTGAACCATATAATTAGAAACCTTTTGCTGATAAGGTAACGTTAGCTAGGTATCGCTAACACATTACATATCAATAAACAAGTGATTCAAAGATTCTAGCAAATATCACAGTGCTGCTAATCTTTGGATTCTAACAGGCTTCGCCGCGTTGACAGTACCAACAGTAACTACATACCTCTGTGACGTAAACAACAGGTCATTATGATGTGCCATTTGTCCTTGACCATTAAATGGTTTCTGCACTGAGAAGGTGATTCAGTTAGTGCATGGGATTAAGCAAGGAGTATGGACGGTAAGCGACTTTTAGCTATGTATTTTGCAATCACTTATTCAGACATATTTAACTACGGTACTTTATTATGAATTTTACTAGGCCTACTAAAATATTTACTCTACTGCCAATATATCCACGAGAATTTAAAGGAAAGAAACTTGATTACTGATGATGATATGGAATGATTTTCTGTGGATTTCCTGTTTTATTTATTGTCAAGAATTTATGAGGCTTACAGTAAGTCATGCGTATTCACATAGGACCATATTCTCTCATGCGTGTAAGTAAAAAAAAAAGCGTGCCACTACGATGTTTTCATGGGTATTCTGCCCTGGAAAAAAAAAATCTATTTTAAATAAATCACTCTTTTGTGAGTTCGCCTTCATTCTGAAGTTAAGTCGGAGTGCGTAGGAGAGAATATGCGCATAACTGAAATACGTGTAACTAGAGGCACGCTAAAAAGGACTTATGTGCGAAAGCAGGGGCGGCCTGTCCATAAGGGCGATTGGGGCGACGCACTGGCTACGGCAGTGGTTCTCAAACTTTTTCTGTCATTCCCCACTTTGAACAAGGGCGCCTTTTCAAGCCCCACCTGTCCCTCATCGCTCCCATAAAATGGTAGGCCAAGCTTAAAATAGTCAATTATTGAAATAACCTCAAGTAATAACAAATAGCATCTTATTTAGGTCAGCAAATGTATATTGCTCGGAGTGATTTCATGTTCCATGTTGTAGTGTATTGTTGTTATGGACACGCACACATGGACGGATTATGAAACCATGGGTCAGGACGTGTAACAAAATACACCGCTTCCAACCACAAATAAGAGATACATTTAAGCCACCTCTGATATTAACAAATATAAAGTCTAAAAACAATTGACAGCAAGCAAAGTTAATAACAGCGACTTCACACAGAGGCTCTGGTTTAGCCCCCCCCCCCCCCCTGAGCTCATGGGCCCTTGGGCCTGGTAGGCCCGTTCGGTAATCCATCCCTGTACGCACACAGTATTGTATTTCTTTCTGTTGACGGACTTTTACTTTGACATCATACTCGTCTCGTGGGATAGGGAACAACTGTGAAAGTTAGTAACGCACATATCTAGTAAGCCGTCGCTGTCTCACACTGTGATAAATATGTTTAAGTGACCTATGTTTAAATTCTATGAACTGTGTTAGTTCGTTGAAACGTAAAATGTAATTACCGGTATTATTCATTTAGATACGTTACGTTACTACCACTAGACCGTCTGATCCGCCTCTGAATGTCTTTGTCCAATCAGGTAACAGTCAGGCAAAAGTCGTGCTTCACATGACACCGTTACGAGCGACGCGATATTCTAAATATCATGCATTTCAACGGGAGCCAATCCATTGTGACGTAGACCACCGTTTTGGACTTAACGGTGCAAACCCATGACAGCGACGCGATACGCTTCCATCGCTTTGAGTGGGCGTGTTGTATCGTGTGGAAATATCATTTTCAAACCGTCAGAGACGACACTAACGGTGCAAACCCATGACAGCGACGCGATACGCTTCCATCGCTTTGAGTGGGCGTGTTGTAGCGTGTGGAAATATCATTTTTTAAACCGTCAGAGACGACACCAAACAATCTGATTGGCCACTGCCGGGAAAAATCGCTCCTCATTTGCATATGTAGGGGTACCCAATAGCCCCAACAGAACTTGTATATAGCCAGCCAATCAGTGACTGGAGAGTTGGTGCGCGGGCGAATGGAGAGAGAGGAGGGGGCGGGACAAGCGGCAGACGGAGAATGACGAGAGAGAAGATGGCGGCGCCCGTAGAGCCCCCACGTTATTGTGAGTGAATAACAGGAAGATAAGTCAGTTAATTGTAAGTTTAGCTCTAAGTTTATTAAGTTTGTTAGTGTCCGTGTTACGGAATAATTACGGTTGGAGTGAAGAAGGAGTCTACACCACCAGCACTGAAGATCACCCGGTGTCGCTGTCAAAAAGTATAGCACGTTGTAGTGTGAGGCGGAATGTCCTCGCTAGTTAGTGAAGTGTTAAACATTTAGAAACAAGCTCGTCGCCAACGTCGGAGACTTCACCAGGCCAGGGAACTTGGACAGCTAGCCGTTCGCCACTACAGGGCCCTTGATGTGCCCGCAGCTCACTTGCCCTCTCTCCCTCCCTCTCCCACGCCACTGACAGATGGTGTGGTTCGTGAGTATTACCCTGCCACATGTGACTCACATTGTCAACGAGCAGCAAAGTGTCCGGGACGGTAATGTCCGATTTGGGAACAGTTCAATACACTTTGAGGACCGTGGCTCGACCATTTTGAACTGAACGTGCAAAACAGTGAACTGCAGTGAACATCATACTGAATGTGGAAAACATTGGACTTTGATTGTGAAATATGTTTATTGTGCAAAACGAACTTCTGTTATGGGTTTGAATGATGTAATTGAATGTCTTTGCATTTAATTAGGAGTAAGAGTGTTAAACTTGACTTGGAGTATATTGCATTTGTGTACATACCGTATGTTGCTAGGGTCATTAACACACAGTGGATTCAGTGTATGTTGGCACGGGGCATTGGTATTTTGTGTTCTGGTTATTGTGCCCTTTTCAGTTAGACGAACTCACCGGTGAGTAGGACAGGTGTGTCTGTTAGAGTATTGTCATGAGCAGGGCGGGAAGTGTTTCAGTGTGACATAATTGTTCTAAACTAATTAAATAATAAATTTAATGTAACTTTTTCCTATGGTTAGTTCCACCTGTTACATATTGGCGTCCGCGAACAGGATACATACCTAGTTACAACCCCCTCTGTTAATCCCAGCCCTGTTTAGTCATTAGTCAGTGCCATTCCTTGGTAGGGTCTCAGTCCTCAGGCTAAGTAATCATGGATGTGTTGAAGGAGCAATTTGAAGAGCTGCAACAGAAATTTGCAGAGCAGTCAACACACGTGAAGGAACAGATGGTTCTACTGGAGCAGGCTAGAAGTGACCAGAGGGAGGCGCTGGCGTTGGCAAAGCAGGTCATAGAGCAGAAAACCCCAACCACAGTATTCATACAAAGGGACAGGAAATGCCCAGACTTCAGCGGCTCTCAAAGTCAAGGTGAGATGTGTATTGAGGAATGGATTGCAGCACTTAAATCACACTTTGTAGTATGCAAAATCCCAGACGAAGACAAAGTTGAATTAGTCAAGCAACATTTAAAGGGGGAGGCAAAAGTAACGTTGAAATTGATGGTTGAAGATGAAACGACTGACATTGCTAATGTTCTCAAGATTCTGAGAGAGGTATATGGAGACAAGGCCCCAGTGGGCATCAGGCTAAGGGAATTCTATGATAGAAAACAAATGGCAGGTGAGAGGATACGGGCATATGGATATGACCTTCAAGAGAAACTTCGCCGTTTGAAGCGTCGTGATTCCAAGTGCATCTCTGACCCTGACTCCATGCTAAAAGAACAGTTTGTGCTAGGTCTCAGAGATGATAACCTTAGAAGGGAAATGAAAAGACAGGCAAAAGAGCATCCAACACAGATATTTAATTTGCTGATGCAGGCTGCCATTGATTGGTCAGAGGAAGAGGAGACCTCTCAAGCCACTCGTGACAAAAGCCACACTCGTGGTGCTGTTAGCAGTGTAGTTACAGAAGAGACACCTCCAGCCTTGTCTTTACAGGTGTTACATGAATCCATCCAGAAATTAGCTGCAAGACAAGAGGAGCTCTACAGAGTGGTACAGGGGCCTGAAATGCGAAACACCGCCAAGGGTAGGCAGCAAAGACTTCCTCAGAGAGATGAGACTGGGCAATTGATTTGCTACAACTGTGGGGAACCTGGACACATAAGTCGGGAGTGTAGAAAAGGTCAGGGAAGGCGGCGTCAGGCAAATGCTTTCGTGTCTGATGTGACCAGTGAAGACCATGATGGTCAGGCAGAAGGAACAGTCAGTACAGCTAGAGTAGGCCCCATCACGCCCACATCCGTACTTGTGACCGAGCACAGGGCCACACCCATGGGCGCCTTTGGCAACTGTTTCACAGTCGATGTCATTATAGATGGTGTGAAAACATGCTGTTTGCTGGACACTGGCTCTGAGGTCACCACAATGTCTGAAGGCCATTTCAAGAAACACTTCACGGGGAAGGTGCTATCTCCAGCCAAATGGGTAAAGCTAACGGCCACAAATGGGCTGGACATCCCTGTCCTCGGGTGCCTCTACACTGATGTTGAATGCTTCGGAAAGAGGCTGACTGGAAAATGCGTGTTTGTGCTGCGGGACGATGCAACCAGTGGAAAGGGGCCTGGCGAAGTTCCAGGAATACTGGGGATGAATGTCCTTGCTGATCTGCGCAGCCTGTTTAATGATATGCAAGGGGTCCAGACGATGAATAGACACAAGCAGTCGGCTGGGTTGGCCCAGTTAGCAGAATTCAACTTCGAGGTCCACTATAAGCCAGGGAAGTCTAACCAGAACGCAGATGTGCTATCCCGCCTACCTGTGACCATCGAACCAGAGACCGAAGACACTGGTAAAGACTTCCTGGTGATCAGAGAAGACGAAGTGAGAGCTAGCTTGTGGCCTGCACGTAAAGACCAGTTTAAGGAAGCAGGAAAGGTCCAGGTTGTGCAGGCCGCCCGAAGAACCAGAGTTTGTGGTTATAGTTGGGAAGAGGTCCGGGAACTCCAGATGAAGGACCAGGATCTGGGACCCGTACTGGAAGCTGTGAAGATGGGTATGAGGCCTAACAAGCAACAGTTGCAAGGCATGAGCTTGTCAAAGCGGAAAGTGTGTGGACAGTGGGAACGTTTGAGAATCCAACAGGGGGTGCTGGTCAGAGACCTGCAAGATCCACGTGACGGGGTGAAAATCTGTCAGCTGATGGTGCCCACGTCGCTACAGCAACCCATTTATGAGTCTCACCATGACCATGGTGGTCACTTTAGTGTGAAGGGTACTTTGGCCAAGTTGAAGAGGGGCTACTATTGGTCTTCAATGTCCAAGGACGTCCAGGTATGGGTGCAGAAGTGCAAAAGGTGCATCCTAGCTAAAGATGTATTCCCGAAGACACAGGCCTCAATGGTCTGCAGCAATGTTACGGTCCCGTTAGAGGTCCTGGCCATGGACTACACCTTGCTAGAGCCATCTGCTGGTGGATATGAAAACGTCCTAGTCCTCACGGATATGTTCACACGATTTACCGTGGCCGTGCCCACCAAAGACCAGACAGCTCGGACCACAGCCGCCGCTCTAGTCAAACATTGGTTCGCCTGCTATGGGTGCCCCGCCCGACTTCATAGCGACCAAGGTCGCAATTTCGAGGCTGGCGTGATAAAGGAGTTGTGTCATATATATGGCATTGCCAAAAGCAGAACAACGCCCTACCATCCGCAGGGAAACGCTCAGTGCGAAAGATTCAATCGCACTATGCACGACATGCTGCGGTCTCTCCCAGCTAACAAGAAGAGAAACTGGAAGGAGCACTTGCCTGAATTGGTGATGGCCTACAATAGCCACGTTCATTCATCTACAGGTTACTCTCCGTTTTATTTGCTTTTTGGAAGAGACGCGCGACTGCCCAGAGATATTCTTGGGGGAATGGATTTCGATGACAGTGGGGCAGAGAATCTGGATGACTGGGTGTTAAATCATCATCAGAGACTGAAGATGGCGGCGGATGCAGCAAGGGCAGCGACGCAAGATGCCTCCAAGCGACGCAAAAGGCTGTATGATCGGCGGGCACGTGGCGCACTTATCCGGCCTGGAGACAGAGTTCTGCTGAGGAACCATAAACCACGTGGCAGGAATAAGATCCAGGACAAGTGGGAACCAGACCCCTATCTTGTCATCGCACAGAACCATCCAGACATGCCTGTGTATACTGTCAAGCCTGAGGCTGGTGGCCCTACCAAAGTGGTACATAGGGATCAAATGAAACCCTGTGTCTTTGAGACCCCTATACCAGCCAACCCCACACGAGAGCGTAGACCCACATCCCATGATTCAGAGTCTGATGCCTATGACTTAGTGTGTATTCCCCGTAGCTATCCCCACACACGACACGCTTGCAATACATACTCCCATCATAGCTCCCAAGACGACACCGCTGACACTGATGGGGAGGAAGTTAGGAGTAGGCAGAGCGAACAGGGTGGGATTCCAAGCACTGGGGAGGGCAGGTCACATGGAGGCGTACAGTCAGACGAAGCAGATAGATCTGGGGATGATAGTGAGGCTATTCAGAGGCCCGCCAGACCCCAGAGAAGCACCAGAGGTCAGCTCCCTAGCAGGTTTAAAGATTTTGTACCCAAATGAGTGTTCAAATGTTTGTTTTGTGTATGGGTAATGATTTCATGTAATGTGTGTGATGTTGAAGTTGTGTTTATATGCTGAAAGGTATATGTGTACTTACTGTTATTTTGGAAAAAAGAAAGCATGGACTCTTTGGATTACCAAGGGACCCCAACTTGTGGAGAGGCCTATGATGTGGCAGGGTTTGAAAGGGGGGAATGTAGGGGTACCCAATAGCCCCAACAGAACTTGTATATAGCCAGCCAATCAGTGACTGGAGAGTTGGTGCGCGGGCGAATGGAGAGAGAGGAGGGGGCGGGACAAGCGGCAGACGGAGAATGACGAGAGAGAAGATGGCGGCGCCCGTAGAGCTCCCACGTTATTGTGAGTGAATAACAGGAAGATAAGTCAGTTAATTGTAAGTTTAGCTCTAAGTTTATTAAGTTTGTTAGTGTCCGTGTTACGGAATAATTACGGTTGGAGTGAAGAAGGAGTCTACACCACCAGCACTGAAGATCACCCGGTGTCGCTGTCAAAAAGTATAGCACGTTGTAGTGTGAGGCGGAATGTCCTCGCTAGTTAGTGAAGTGTTAAACATTTAGAAACAAGCTCGTCGCCAACGTCGGAGACTTCACCAGGCCAGGGAACTTGGACAGCTAGCCGTTCGCCACTACAGGGCCCTTGATGTGCCCGCAGCTCACTTGCCCTCTCTCCCTCCCTCTCCCACGCCACTGACAGATGGTGTGGTTCGTGAGTATTACCCTGCCACATGTGACTCACATTGTCAACGAGCAGCAAAGTGTCCGGGACGGTAATGTCCGATTTGGGAACAGTTCAATACACTTTGAGGACCGTGGCTCGACCATTTTGAACTGAACGTGCAAAACAGTGAACTGCAGTGAACATCATACTGAATGTGGAAAACATTGGACTTTGATTGTGAAATATGTTTATTGTGCAAAACGAACTTCTGTTATGGGTTTGAATGATGTAATTGAATGTCTTTGCATTTAATTAGGAGTAAGAGTGTTAAACTTGACTTGGAGTATATTGCATTTGTGTACATACCGTATGTTGCTAGGGTCATTAACACACAGTGGATTCAGTGTATGTTGGCACGGGGCATTGGTATTTTGTGTTCTGGTTATTGTGCCCTTTTCAGTTAGACGAACTCACCGGTGAGTAGGACAGGTGTGTCTGTTAGAGTATTGTCATGAGCAGGGCGGGAAGTGTTTCAGTGTGACATAATTGTTCTAAACTAATTAAATAATAAATTTAATGTAACTTTTTCCTATGGTTAGTTCCACCTGTTACATATAGGATTCAACATTTTCCAACATTTATCGGTCGCGTCGCCCAAAACGGTGGTTTACGTCACAATGGATTGGCTCCCGTTGAAATGCATGGGATTAGAATATCGCGTCGCTCGTAACGGTGTCATGGGTTTGCACCGTAAACAATCTGATGAAAAATCGCTCCTCATTTGCATAGGATTCAACTTTTTCCAACTTTTATCGGTCGCGTCGCCCAAAACGGTGGTTTACGTCACAATGGATTGGCTCCCGTTGAAATGCATGGGATTAGAATATCGCGTCGCTCGTAACAGTGTCATGGGTTTGCACCGTAAACAATCTGATGAAAAATCGCTCCTCATTTGCATAGGATTCAACTTTTTCCAACTTTTAACGGTCGCGTCTCCCAAAACGGTGGTCTACGTCACGATGGATTGGCTCCCGTTGAAATACATGGGATTTAGAATATCGCGTCGCTCGTAACGGTGTCATGGGTTTGCACCGTAAAAGTTGGAAAAAGTTGAATCCTATGCAAATGAGGAGCGATTTTTCCCGGCAGTGGCCAATCAGATTGTTTGGTCTTTAGTCCAGTCTGTTATGCTATTTCCACACGCTACACCGCGCCCACTCAAAGCGATGGAAGCGTATCCCGTCGGCGTACTAATGAAGAAAAATTGGAAACAATACAATTAGGACCTCCTAGACCAAATGTATCCATTCAACAGGTTTTCTACAAAGGGGGAGAAATCCTACATCCAAGAATTGGTAGGAAAGAAAATCGTGGATAGCAGGCTGTGAAGTGGCTAACGCGGTCTGTATTTCTATATACCACTGTCACTTTTCATAGGTTTCACAGTGTAACTGTTCGCAACTTGCACTAACACCGAGTTATTTTCTATGTGATGACTTATTTTGCTTTTGTAAGCCAATACTTTCAAGATCAGTCAACAAATATTGATGGTTTTGATTTATATGTTGCCCTCTTCTTTATGTTGTTACTGGACATATGTGTCCTGTTAAGCTATGTTACATCATACAACATTTGAGACATGTGAATAATGAAAAAGTGGGATAATTGTATTGTGAAGCCACATCATTTTTGCTTATGAAGGCTCCTGGATGCAACTTTCTTCCATAGCTTTCCACCTGTAACTAGCTACTCTTATGTAGCTAGAGGGTAAATCTTTCTGTTGTGTGCTGCCATCTAGTGGACAAAAAGGTATTGATGTATGAGTTAATCAGCTGACAACAAATTGATACAATTGTCTTGTACCTACTGAATGGGTTGCCTTGATAATTATCCAAAAATTGCCCCCCCCCCTGAGAATTTTTTCAGGAGCTGCCACTGTGCAAAAGGGAAAATATAAGTGACAGTCATTTACATTCGAATCTGTTTTTCCTAATCATATGCCTATAGGTAATATGCTCTCGCAAGGAATACAACACGTACCAAAATTATGTGGATTATGTCAAAAATGAATTTAAAACCAAACAACAGGTACATATCAATTCAGTTTGATTTTCAAACAATAGTATGTGTTTTATTCCAGCTATAGCAAACACTTTTTTATTACTATTATGATTCCATTTTCAGAAGGAAAGTATGAAAAAAATTCTTGAGCTGGGAGAGCAGGGTGGGATTTCAGATTACATTACTCTGGAAGATATCAGAACCTTTTTACAAACGAATGAGCCTCCAAGACATGATGAACTACAGCAGCAGCATAATGGACTGGGGTAAGTAAAAGATATTTTTACAAATACTGACTATTCGTGTAGGCCTATGTAAATTATGAAGTACTGTGACAATGTCATTTTAAGAAGTAAAAAAAATATTTTGACATACTGTTCTCATATTAAATAAAACAAACATGTATATTCAAAGACAACCACGAAGATCCACTAAGAAGAAGATGATCAAAGAGAATGATACACTCCTGAAGGGAGGAAAACTTCCTAAAATAATGGTAAGAACAGCCTCACATTTCTTGATGGAATGTCATCTATCCAGAGTGCATATTTTGTGGTGATTTTGCAGTTTCTTTTTAAGTCAGAATGATTGATTCTAACTTATACATAGTAAATAGACTGGATAGAATAGAATGGATAGCTTTTGTTTTAATGAATGACACAGGTACAGCAGACCTTGAGTGTGCAAGACAGAGCATGGCTACACCTTTGTGAACTTGAAATAAAACACGAGTTGAATAGGAGCAGATACCAAAGAGAAATTCAGGACAAAAGGAGCCGAAGGGTGAGGCCGTTAGAAATGATTGTACAGTAATGTGTTGTTCATGCTATGTCCTTCAATTTGTAATGTTCCTTCTTTTATTTATAGGAAAAGATCATTATGGACCGCAGGGTTGCGGCACAGCAGGCAGAAATTAACAAATTGACGAAAACCCTAGGGGATTTGGAGAAGATGAGGGTAAAGAATGAGGATCGAACAAAATATCTGGATCAAAAATTCTTTAAATCAACAGGTAAGCTCCATAAAATATATGGATTAGGGGCTGTTCACTGTGGAACACTTTTCTTTGTCTCTAAAACATGAGGTGTGTTGCTAATATTTCTAACTGGGAAATTGGTTGTGGGTGTCATCGCTATGATATGTTACAGTTAGTTAGATAGCAACAAAAAAATGACCTATTCTTAACATGGAATGCCAGGTGGCTCATGTGTTTCTGCTTGCGCCTCACTCAATTAAATGCAACATTACAAAAGTCAAGCTTTTCCCCTTGTTACATTGTTCCATTGACAACCAATCGAGCACTTGCAGTGAAAAAAAGCATCTTACTGTGAACCCTACCCTGCATTCCTACCCTACATTCCATATCTGGTTGTGTTCTGTTGGAGACCTGGCTGCTCAGGATCCTGGGTTGAGGTCAGGAGAGATGGGTGGCCATTCCTCCTTATGTCGGTGATATTGTCTAGAAAGTCGGGACTAACAAAAAAGTCTGGCCAAGATGGTGGACGCTACAGGCTGCATATTGTATGAAAACAATGATGAATAAAATATGAGTGACTAGGCGACAATTAGTGTCTACATCAACACTGATTGTTGTTTCTGTTACATTAACGTAGTCAAGGTAAATAGACCCATGTATATCTTCATTTCAGCACTTCAGCATTTGGGCTAGCTGACAAGCAGTGAAAGATTTGTTGGATCAACACCAACTGAAAGATCGTTGGAGCTATTTAGTTAGTTGCGCAAAGGACTCAATAGAATGCCGGTCTGATGGGTAGGGTGTTGGTTTAATCTCCGTATTCTATATAACAGACCAGAAGCACACACAACACACTACGATGGAGAGAGAGAAGGAGAGATGATAAGGAGGTAGTTTCTCTTCTGTGTTGGCCTTGTCGTCAAAGGCTGCGATGTCTCCTTAATGATCCAGCATCACTCCTTACTCCGTTCTCTCACCACACGTAGCGGTTGGTGTCTCCACACGGCAAACTCACAGCAGAACCTAAGTGTTCTGTATGATATTTTTCTCCAACACAATCAGAATCAGAATCAGGTTTTATTGGCCAAGTAAGTTTGCACAAACAAGGAATTTGACTTGGTAAAGTTACTCTCAGTGTGCTTACACAAAATATACAACACAATACAATACAATACAAAACAAACAGTGCAACAGTGCTATGCTCTAAGAAGTTTAAGAAAGTATGTACAAGGCGGAATGGCTATATACAGTAGCTGTGAAATGTTGCACAACAGTAGTGCAAAGAAGAAGTGGAGAGTGCGAGAAGTGCAGGGATAAATATATAAATATATATGCTACAGTGGGTTAGCTGTTCAGTAGTGAGACGTAACAACACGTTACATTTCAGTTATATGAAGGTAGAATACACAATTTAACATAATGGGTGTATCTGAGCATCTAGTTCAAGGTGTAAGGCGGGGCGTGATAGGAAGGGGAACAGTATGGGGTCTACCTAGATATGAAATAATGTCAGACAGGAAGGGCCTTTCTGGCCATTTGTGTGTTAATGAACGTGGTTTGAATGTGATACATTCTTGTGGAGGAGGAATTCACATGAGTTGCAACTACTTAGAAAGTATATGAAAAACACGAATATTCTATAGCCATATGTGCAGCGATGTAAGCCTTATTATTTATTTGGTAGGTTATTTGGTAGACTAGCTGATTTTAGTCTTTTTTTAAACATTGCAATGTATATAGTAGGCTATATATGTTTTTAATTATATGTTGCATTAACATTACATTGGCTTTCTAAACTCATGTCACAGCTTTTAGTGTTCCAACTTAGTTGTTGTGCCAGGGCCCCAGCAGTGAGTGCAAGGTGTCAGAGGCATTGACCGGTCACAGAACACATTGTCTGGTCATGGAACAGACTCTGGAGCTCCCCCTAGTGGTACTGGCCAGTATTAGCACACGGCCTCAAGACTGTCTTGTTTGAGCTACAACTGCCTCTGTAATTGTAAATGATTTGTTTAATATCTCTTGTAGCTAAAACATCACAGAAAGAACCTTTGCAGAGGTGGCCCACATTGAGACGCCTTGCTCCTCTACCAGCCAAAGCAGGGTTTTTGAATAGATATGAATGGACAGGTAAGGAGTAAGATACTGATTTACTTTTATATGCATACTGTGACGGACCCCTTTGGGCTCGTCAGCTCTTCCTATTTTGTCGGTGTCTATGCGTGTGCATGAATGCGTATGTGTGTGATTTCAAGTGTTTGAGTGCGTGCGTGGCTGTTTTTCACTCTGTCTTCCAGGTGCTGATTTGCCCATAATCAACCACCTGGGAGGCGTGTCCGTGTCCTATAAAAACCCTGCACTTCCTGGATTCATGAAACCAGGGAACACACTGTCTGTAGCCTCAACTGACACAAGATATCCAAAATTGCCTAGTCTTGGCAAGGCCAACGAGAAGGCTAGTAATACTAGAAGGCTATACTGGACCACTTAAGTAGTGATTCTATTAGGATGCAAATTGCAGAGTGCATCCAGAGTGAAATGAGTTGTGAACTAGGACTTCCTCCTCATGAGACACCCAGGGTGCTGCGGGGTAATATGGCTACTCACATATTACTGTGCCTTTCTCGCGCAGCCCTTTCAAACTCTTTGCTGAGACCTCTGTCTGCTTTCATGATGGAACAAAGAATCGTAATGAACACCAAAACCAGTCTTGTACTTCATCTCAGAAACAATTTCACCCTTATGTTGCTATAATCATCAACAGTGTCTTTCGGGAGATCAGAGTCAAAGTTGTTGGTAGATTCCATATTGCCTCTCCAAGCCTTTCTCAAATGATATCTCCACAAACTTGTGGGACAGTACTGAATGGGTTATGCAGTGTTCTACAGCATTTTGAGAAAGATTTAACGGAAAGCTTCAGTCTTGTTGAACATACAGCTGCAGGGATGAATGAACAAGCTTCAAGAATTGAGGCACCTGTTGAGGAGCCAATGATTGAAACACTCTCACTGTTGGTTGAAGCTATTGCAGATGATCTTCATGATGCAATCAAATGATGAGACAATGACCTCAAAACTGCAAAGACTACAGGTTGAATTGAGAAGTCTTCAGGATCGAGGCTTTAGTTTTCCTGGACTGGATACAATTACTTCAAAATACCATGACATAGGGTTGGGGCGATATGACGGTATATACCGTCCACTGGTAGAAATGTGTCTACCGATAGAGAGATTTGACAATACCGTTTCAACCGCGGTGGACTCTTATTTTGAAATCCAATCGATTTATTTTTAGATAATGACTGCCGAACTATACATAATCCCGCTTATTATACGGTTATTGCCAAAATGATAGAAGACATTCCTCCAAAATACCTCTTTAACGATTTTGTTGCCGTTTTGTGATTTCCGTTTAGAAAAAATAGTTCTTCAGGCAAATAGAACTCTAAAGTTTCAGGTGTTGCGTAGCAACCCGTTACCTGCTGACTTCAAGTTACAATGACTTTCCGTTACGTTAAATGACCGGACTACTTGATGGAATGATATGAAAGATGTGAATTAGAAGCACAAAAGCCGTTGCCAATGACAGCGGTCATAACTTTTTCGCAGCGGTGAATATAAAGAAATGACAGACCTGCAAACGTTGGGGTGGTCCATTCAAATCAACGAAACTTTTTGAAACATTCTGAAGAGCCGTAAAATAGGGTGACCAGACGTCCTCTTTTGAATCCTTCCCAACAGTCGAGGATAACTCAACAAGTATGCATGAAAGTCCTTGCAGGTCATGTGCTTAAAAATTGTATACTGGGATGGTACCTGTCGGCAGAGAAAACGTATGGCCCAGAGATACCGTATTGAAACCGGAAGTGGGTGATTTACTTTGTTTGATTGGCTGATAACAGGACCTTTACATTTTCGTTGAGAAATTAGGTTGATCGCCTGACTTTTAAACAATCGTTTTTTTTTTTATTATTATTAATTTTGTGAAGTTATACGGCTCAATACTCAATTGACTTGTTAACCTAACTTTTACGAAGTCATACAACTAAACACACAAGTGACTTGTTAACCGAACTTTTACGAAGCTATATGACCAAACACAAAGCTAGCACTGTTAATTCCGGGACGTCAGAGGCAATGTCGACATCTTACGTTTGACAGCAGGCTTACCAAACACTGTATAGTACAGAGCTAGGTCAATTAGCTTGCATAAAATACTGTAATTTAAGATAACCAATACCCTAATTTTCCCCAAAAACCATCGATTGTGTGTGTGTGTCTGTGAGAGTGCTAGCTTGAGCTAACCAACACACCGTATAGCTACCTTGAGCTGCCCAAACACTGTATAGCTAGCTAGGTCAATTAGCTCGCCTAAGATACTGTAATTTAAGCTAACCAATTACCTCATTTCCCCCCAAAACCCATCGATTGTGTGTGTTTGTGATGTGTAACATATATCCTTTATCAGTCATTCAAGTTATTAACGTTTATTTACCGCTAGCGATTACACCGACACAAGTGTAATTCAATCGCTGTTAATGTTGAACTTGACCTCTAACAACGTGACACAACATTAAAAGTCAGGCATCGACATGGTTCCTTAAGAATAAAACAAAAGTCCTTGTCCATTTCTGTTCAGGTCATGTGTTTTATCCAACCAGAGACCGGAGTAAAGTGACGACCTCCGGTTTCAATACAGTATCTCTGGGCCATACGTTTTCTCTGCCGACAGTACCAAAGGCTTGAGGACATGTCCTCTTTTTGAGACCTAAAAAATGGGTCCGGCAGAGATTCCAAAATCGTCCAGGATTTTTTTAGGCAATTTTCACCTCTGAAAAAGAACTATGTGAATAAACTAAGCTTTGTTTCCATAGCTCCATAGCTAGGTTTTATATCCATAGCTCCAATTAAGCCAGCTGACTAGCCAAATTGAGGCCATTGACCATTGCCAGTGTAATTGGAGCTATGGAAACTAGCTGACTAGCCACGACGAGGACAAACTGGCTAATGTCTGGAGTGTTGTGCGTCTATTTGTGTAGAGAGATAGCTGTATTTTATGCGTTTGACTCGTGTACGATCATTTTCCTCTAAATAGGATCATTTTGAGCCTTTGGTACGATACCCAGTACAAATTTTAAGCACATGACCTGCAAGGACTTTCATGCCTACTTGTTGAGTAATCCTCCACTGTTGGGAAAGATTCAATCTACTGAAAAATATGGACTGAAAAGTGTCTAGTGTAATGGCCAACTTCTTAATTTTCTTATTTTAATATGTGGCCATATAAAGAAAATGTTTTTCTCATCATTATTGCTTTAACATATGGACAAACATTGAAAAGAAAGTGACACTTGAGTTATCTTCTGAAAGTGCATTAAAGAACTACTGAAAGCCACAGAAGCACTGGACTAAATGCCACAGAAAGATATATATATATTTTTTTACATGCACTTGGTTTTCAATGATTCAATGGAAAAGTTCAGTACAAAGTAGGCCTATACTGGCCACTACTGCTTAGGCCAATAGCCTATTATGGCATTATTGTTTCTGCATCAAATCTGGTCACCCTACGTATAATAAACCGTGATATATACCGCAACCGTGATATAAAATTACAAATACCGTGATAGAAGATTTGGGCCATATCGCCCACCCCTAGTTTGTTCTACAGATGTTAAACTCTTAAAATGTGCTCTGCAGCATACATGTCAGATTTCAAATGTACCATTGAAGAAGTGCCTCGATTAAGGGATGTTTGGACAGTAGATACTATGGTTCTTCAGAAGCCGAAGACAAGACAAACCAATAGACTAAGATAACTTCAAGGGCCGTACATTTATGTCAACCAAATGCCTTTGTATATAATTACCATGGGCCAACATCTTGAATGGGAGAAAAATAACATGATGCGTTGGCCGGGAATCGAACCCAGGTCAATTGCTTGGAAGGCAGCTATGCTCACCACTATACCACCAACGCTTAAGCATAAGTATTCTGAGTAAAATCTGCCTGACGAATACTTCACATAGGCCTGAAACATACCTAAACGTCATTTGGTGTTTTCGTCAGTTCATCTCCCTGAAAGTTACAATAAAGAACAGGCTTATTCATGCAAAGTTTCAGTGAGACAAGCCACTACTTAAAAACCTTTCAGTCAGTAATTTTCTCAAGTATTTGCAAACCCTGGAGTCCCTCATCCCAGCCCCTCCCCCTTTGACAGGAAACACCCCAATGTTTGCTTCCAAAACTGTTCAGGCAGGCCTCTATGTCATGTCTGCTTTACTTTGAAAGGTATCAGGCTCTTGTAATATTTCCATGCCTATAATGCTTCTCAATGCTGATATCTGGCCATACTCCTGATATCTAATACTGACATTTTCCCCAGCATAATACTTGATGTACAGTTGAGCTTTATGTCAAGTCAAGATTCTTTACTTAATTTTAGAATCCCAATTACATGTACTTCATCCTAAATATATCAATAAACCCCCTAAGGTTATAGGTTTGTTTTATGCTGAGCAAGTTTAAGCTTCAAACATCTGACACCAAAAGGTAATCTGCGTTGGCCGGGAATCGAACCCGGGTCAACTGCTTGGAAGGCAGCTATGCTCACCACTATACCACCAACGCATACTTCAATTGATGACTCACACCACTCGCCACTTGAAAAACATAGGAGGAGAGTCGCAGCTGCAGACGCTTATCCATGACTTCACATCAGGGCAGGTCTGTGCATTCTGACATGGTAGACAAAACTTTACTGTGCTTACTGAAGTCTACTCCGCAATTCTGGGGAAAGGTTGTTGATATTTGAGCTCAACACCATTCAAATTACACCCTTCCCTTCTGTGCTCCTGACGCAATGTGTTGCTTGGTTGGATTGTTTACAGCACGGTCTGTGTCTACTCTCTTGAATCAGACATAGTACATGGCAAGTGTTAGAATAGGTTAGGTGACCTGGTAGGGATAGCACTGGCTGACTGGCCATTTTAGATGATGACACAGCACATATTTTCAGCTTCGCTGTAGCTTTCTGTTATACGTTAATGTTTGAAAACTTTGCAGATAAACCATGTGCATATGGAAACAGCAAACAACACGGCCTATCTGTTTCATCATCTGCAGGATGTCAGAGCAAAAGTGAATTACATCTCTGTACATGAAGGAGTATTCCATGCATCAGCCACAACCACTGACTCACTTTTTCAGCAGTCTCAAACAACTCCTTTGAAGCTCCTTTGAGTGACTGTCTTCGAAAACCAAAATCCAACGTAAGTGTTGTGGTTGATTTAGCTACAAAGCCTCTAACACTGGGAATGGTTGCATTGTTTAACTCTCCAGTAAACTTAATCAGCTAATAAACACTCATTGGATAATTACAAGCAGTGACAGCCATGAAGATGCCATGTTAAAGGATTCAAAAAAGCTCATGCTTTTGACAAGGAAATGGAGAGGTGCAGAAAAGTGGTATTTTCTAGCAGGAGAACAAATTAAGTTGACTTTGCTTAAACAGAACAGCAAACTTGTCTTCAAATGAAACTGAACTATGGACTAGTCTGCTCATGAAGACCCCTGAACATTTTGAATTTGACTATTAAACCCCCGGACATTCAACTCTCCATTGATGAAATTATTTAAAATAATCAACTGATATACTATATTTTGTTTAGTTGACGAGATAATAAAGCAGCTGTATCAAAGTTAAACTAGTTTTAAAAGAAAGATAACATTGCATAATGCACCATTACTTATGTGTAATATTACTTGTTATAACATCTTTTGGCCAGCAGATGGCAATATAGAGGCCTAATTATAAAATTAATAAGTTCTTGAAACATCTGGATAAAAGTGATCCCATGTGATCATTTTCAGATGACAAGTCAACAATCAGCAACACCATTTTGATCTGGGTCTGACTCAAAAAGAGATTAGGAAATTGGGATGATCTTTATCCTTTTTGAAAAGGTTTGGAGAAACTTTACCTTGCAAGGATGGGGGAGGGAGCTACGTCAGCGCATTGTGAGACATTGGACTGTTTGAGTATGGTGAGGAAAAGGTACCTCAGGTTCCAACATCAGTGACATGGAAGTGGGTTTAAAGTGTTCCTTGGGTCATATCTGCCCCATTTCTTTTCTGGCGCTGAATGCAGCTGTGACTCGGAAATAGTTTTGCATTTGTTCTTTTTCTTAGAACAAAATGATGAGACATATTTCTTTATACGTTTTGTAGTTATTGTCGTACTGACAACAATTTACAATTTTATCTTAGTTGTTTCATTCACTCTTTACTTATTGAAGATTTATGTCCCTTTGCAAACGTGAGTGGTTGGTCACAAGTTGTAAAAGGACACAAAACAATGGATACAATCCAGAATTAAAAGTTGGAAATCTTGCAAATCAAAACCTACTTAATAATAATAATAATAATAATAATAGTTGTTGACAAAAAAATGTGCAGGTGAAGAGAGTAATGTTTATATTGGTGTAATTGACAGAGATCAGGTTGAGTATGGATTATGAGCGGCAGGAGTTTTCTCAACGGTTTTTGGCTAATTTGACCAACACTAGGGTGCTGTCATTTACTGTAACCCGAGCGAACATGGTAGCCTGTGCTCTATAATAACTCATGTTTTCGTAATTTAAAAATGAACCACACTGCATATTTACCACCTCGGCATATTAACCTCTATCCATGTTTTTTTTTTTAGGGGGTTGCAAAGAACTATTGCAATCTATACTATCTGCTAGCCATAACTGAGCCTCTGCGCTGCAGTTGTCATTACAGTATCAGCAATAACTGATGGGGGAGGGGAGGGAAAGGAAGGGAAGGGGCGTGTGCCAGTTTGTTGGAAAGGTCAGTGTGGTGTGCTGTTGTAGGCCTAATGCAGTGAACGGCACGGTATACTTTTGAATCAGACTTTTAATGTGCATGATGAAAAGTAACGATCATAAAAAGTTGAGTAAAGGCTGTTTTGTATGTAAAAAGGCGCGTAAACGACGTCTACACCTCCGACTGTAAGGCCATTTAGGGTGTTTTTGTTTTGTGGAATGTTCTTAAAATCACAAGTTCTCTTGCTGGACATACTAGCTGGAGGGACTTTTGGATCTCTGCATTTGAGGGCTGCAGCCATGCGATGTCGTGGCACACCCCACATGTTTCCACTTTAAAAAATCTCTTTTTTTCCACTGGGGAGGAAACCAGATGCCTGTTCCTGCCTCCTTTGAGTCATAGCCCGCTCTCTCCCTCTCCCTCTCCCTGTCTGCCCCAAACATGGGCACCAAGTTTTAGAGACAAAAATACTAGCAGATACATCTAGTATTCATTCAGCTAATAGTGCCTATTAGCACTGTACCGAGGGAAGCTAGCGTCAATTCCATGGACAGCTGTTTGAGAAGAGCGGTGAACTCCTCAGGATCATGATCAAGCGTAAGTTTGACTGGCTCTATTCTTTTCCAGGGAGTATGCTTGCTAATTACAGTTCATACAAAGCAATGACTGTACTGTTCTTCCTAAGCAAGCTGCTTCTTCCTCTTACAGTGTAAGCAAAGCAATTCATCCTAGGCAAGCTTCTTCTTCTTCCAGGAACAATAAGGCAAGAACCGCTTAACATAAAAACTTACTTCAAAAGTTGTTGTGTTGGTCTTGTAAATAAGACAATGATTTTTCATTTTTCTACACTTTATACTTTTTGAGATAGTAAAGAAAAAATAGTAAAAATTGTCCCATAGACATCCTTACGGGGTAGTTAAAGATACAGTGTGTAGTTTTAAGTGGCATCTGTTTTTTTGTAGAAAAGGGATATAGTATTCATAATCATGTTTTCCATTTGTGTATAATTGGCTGTAACTGAATTGTTGTGTTTTCGTTAGCTTCGAATTAGCCTGTTGAATCTACATAGGGAGCACTTCACTGAGTCTGCCATGTTACACCGCCGTGTTTCTACAGTAACCCACACCAGACAAACCAAAACACCAGATCGAGATAGTGCTTTTCAAGTTGTTATAGCATATGACGACCACCGTAGGTATTTGCACATGCTTGTAAAGGGAAGAGTATTCAGCTGGTTGCAATTCAGCAACCTCACCAACAGATGTTTTGAAAAACTACTCACTGGACCTTTAATGTGCCTTGCACCTGCACTTAACTGTGGACTGTCAATATAAAGGCTCCCTTTCTCTCTGTCCCTTTCTCTCTGTCCCTCTCAATATAGCCTAACTGTAGAACTAGGAGTACTGATAAGAGGCACCCTCCATACTCTATTTGCTTTTCTTTCCATCTCTCTTCTCTCTCTCACTCTATTTTCTCTCTTTTCCATCTTCAGTGTCTTATCTCATTCTCTTCATATGTATCCACTCTTTTTCACGTTTCTTGCCAAAACACCTTAGCATCTACTCTCTCTTTATCTATGTATCTTTCCATCCATCTGTCTTTCTTTAACTCTGTCTGTCTTTATGTCCTTATCACATTCCCAATCGCACACTCCATACTGTCTCTCTTTCTCTCTCTCTCTCTTTCAATCCAACAGTCTTTACACAGCTCTTACTCCTCTATCTTCTTGCCTTCCTTCTCTTTTGTCTGTCCCTCTCTTCATGTATTGAATTGTGTTCAATCTTTTACTTTATATTTATATAAAACATTTTGCTTTGCATGCACTGGTATTTCCTGCAGGAAATGCAAATCTAGTTATATCTCAAATCTGCATGCTGTCTTGAAGAAATTGTACATGTGCAGCCTAAAGTGTATTGTGAATATAAGGAATATGGTAAAGGTTAAATGTGTCTGCCTGTCTGTGTGTGAGTGAGTGTGTCTGTCTGTCTGTCTGTGTGTTTGTGTGTGTGTGTGGGCACTGAGGGAAACAGGCTGTTGAATGGTCGTTGAATTATCCTGTCTAAAAGAAAGCTAGTGCACAGCATCCAGCTGTCCATCTCACCATGTGTTCCACTGCAACCTGAGACCTGAGTCAAGTCACATCGAATAAACACTCTGCATGTTAGTCATAGCTTGTATGCATACTGAAAACTGATCCATCCGTGCTCTCTCTCTCTGTCCGAACTCTGTTTACCTTACACTGTCTCTCTTATTGGTTAAAGGTTGATGTGTGAACCACAATAGAGGAAGGAACAAGAATCATCTGCCTCTCTGCTTTTTCTGCTTTACAAACCCCCCTACACAACCTGGCACCATGGCTGCCCTCGTTGCCGAGAACTTCAAATTCGTCTCCCTCTTCTTCAAGAGCAAGGATGTGATGATGTTCAACGGGCTCATCGCCCTGGGAACGGTTGCCGGGCAGACTGCCTACAACGTCTTCGCCTTTCACTGCCCATGTTCCCCGGCTCGGAACTACCTGTACGGCCTGGCGGCCATGGGTGTGCCTGCCCTGGTCCTCTTCCTTGTGGGGGTGATGCTCAACCACAACACGTGGGACATTCTGTCCGAGTGTCGGCTGAAAAGGTGCTGGAAGCTCTCAGGGGTGGCCCTGTTTGCACTGCTGGCCTCCATTGTGGGACGGGCGGCCGTGGCCCCCATCACCTGGTCAGTGCTGTCGCTGCTCAGGGGTGAGGCCTACGTCTGCGCCTTGAGTGAGTTTGTGGACCCAGCGTCCATTACGGACTTCCCCAGCAACATTTCGGATGTGCCGGGAGTCATGGCTGGCTTTCCGTGCAAAGATGTTCCTGAAGAGCTGTTGCAGTTCTGGAGCGTGATTGAGAGGAGACTGAAGTACGAGTCCCAGGTACAGTAGTTTGGCAGTAGTATTCATTTCAGTAGTATTCACAGCAGTGTCCATGACTTCAGCACTGATTCAATCTGTAATTTAAAAGCTGTATGCTTGGCTTTGTCTTGATTTTTAGTTCTGTTAAAAGAGAGAGACGTGTTTTGTTTAGTAGTAGTAGTAGTTGTAATGGTTCTTGAGGTGTTGAATGTATCCCAAGGGATTCACTTCTATCAGTTGTATAATAAAGGAGTTGCTCTAGTGATTGGATTTATTTCTAATTGTAAGAGGTCAACAGAGATGGGTAGTAACACGCTACCTTTACTCCATTGCATGTAAATACGTTTTTTTTTTCCTAATAAATTATACCTATATGAGTAAATTTAATGCAGAATACTTTCAACTCTTACTCGAGTTCATGTACGGTTTACAAAATCTACTTATATTACGTTACATTAGGCTACACATGTCTTGCTACTTTTATATTAAAAGGAAATCTATGGAAAAACATGAGTCTCTGAGTGGAAGTCAGTGAAACAATGGGCTGCATGGGATCAGGACATGGCAAGACAAGCACCACAAAGACATTCCACATAGGACACCCCGATGGTCAGCAGCAGCTCTCCAGTCTACAATAGATGTTTCATATTATTTATATTATATTTGAAAATAGATTGACTTGAGTGTGCAGATGTGTGCAGATGTTATGTTGTGTTTATTGGAGAAGCATTTAAAATGTAATATTTTGGGCATAACCCCACATTTGAATACAATACAAATGCCTAATAGGTGTAAAAAAGAATATCATATGAAGTTACTCACTACTTGAGCACTAATTTTATGACAAACATTTGTACTCTTATTCAAGTAATTATCTTGATGGGTATTTTTACTTGAGTCATTATTATTATATAATAACAATACTTTCACTTGAGCACAGCTTTTGCTTACTCTACCCAGCTTTGGTGTTCAGCAACTTCTTTCAGCTATCTTTAGCTAACTTCTCCCCTGCATGAGTAAGGTCTGTCTGTTCTAAATGCAGACGTGAAAATTTGAGTTAACCCAATTGCCCAATTGCAAATATCTTGACGGTAAGGATAAAAGATCGGTGCTGAAACATCTGTCTGACTGTAGCAGCGAGTTCCCTCTTAAATGTGTGGTTTGCAGTTTTTGTTGCTTCTAAACCTGTGACTATGTTGTAATTCTGTTGGTGTAAAAGACGTTTTAGAATGTTCTGGTACATTCTATTATTCTATGATTGAATCATTTAACTGATCTCTCTGTGCAGAAAGCAAGAATCCTGGGCTTTTCAGGGTGTTTGGAAAATGAGAGTTACATTTTGACAGCAGTTAGAGATTCATATCATGGCTGGATGCATTGACTCACCATTAGCTTTCACCATGACGATGCAGGTGATAGTCAGTGGGTGGCTGGTGGTGAGAGGTAACAGCTTAAAACAAGTCTCAAATGGGCAAGGTTGTCAAATATTAAGGGAAATTCTGTCTACTATTACAGGAAAGTTGGCATTCCCAAAGAGTTAATTTCTTTTATTTCGGAGGAAATGAAGGAAAGTTTAGGCAAGTGGTAAAACTCATGTTCTGTGAGATTACGGAGCTTGGGAAAGACACTGTTAAAGCTATCAGTATCTTTGCCTTTTGCCTAGTTAATTGAAAGTGTAGGACTTGCTGTAGAACCATTTGATAAAGGTGAGCGTGGAGGTGACTGAGTCTAGGTCTGAGACATTCAGACATATTCTGTCAGGCTGTAAGTTTAATTAGACACAGGATACACTTCAGGCAAAAACTGGTTTTAAAATCATTGGCATTTATGTATGAGAGCAAACGAGCTGAGGTTGACCCTTTGCCAGTTAATGGTTTCCTGGCATTAGTTTAGTGCTACAGCATCACTCTCTCTGAGTTTGTTGTAGGGAATCTCTATCTGTATTGGTAGCTGTGGTTTATCTTGCCACCCGTATTGGGGAACATTGAATTCTGAATCACTGGATCATTGTTTTTGGTCTTGTAGAATTTGTGTTTTTAAGAATTAATACTGCACTCTAATCCAAGTGACTTTTCTATCTCTTTGTGTGTGTGTGTGTGTGTGTGTGTGTATCTGTGTGTGTGTATCTGTGTGTGTGTATGTGTGTGTGTGTGTGTATCTGTGTGTGTGTGTGTGTGTATCTGTGTGTGTGTGTGTGTGTGTGTGTGTGTATCTGTGTGTGTGTGTGTGTGTGTGTGTGTGTGTGTAACGGTGTGTCTGTCATTACCCCTCAGCTGCTGGGTTGGATCCTTGTGGGGTCTGTGGCCCTCTCCGTGTTCCTGATGCTGTGCCTCAGGCACTGCTGCTCTCCCCTGGGCTACCAGCAGGAGGAGTACTGGTCCCACTTCCGCTCCCAGGAAAACAGAGTCTTCAGTCGCACTATGGACGCCCACGCGCACATCCAGGCCATTCGCAACGTGCGTAGTTTCTTTGGGTTTGCAGCTCTGGACAAGGACGAGCAGGAGCTCCTGGAGAACACGGCCGACGCCAAGACCCAGATTCCCAGCCTGGAGTGGAACCGGATCACTGGGGTGTACCTGTACCGGGAGAACCAGGGGATGCCCCTCTACAGCCGCCTCCACAAGTGGTCCACCTATAAACTGCAGAACAACGTAGAGGCCATGGAGAAAGACATGAACTGCTAAGAGAGACCAGTCCCTTATTTTAACTGGAAACATACGCACATCTTGGGATCTAGTTATTTTACTTTTGCTTATTTTTGTGGTTCCTGTACTTGACTCACTCAGTGAATAGAGAGAAAGACTCATCCTTATTGCGAGTAACTGCACTTAGAGAAGGAGCCTTGTGGGATGTTACTGCAGTATGAAAGATGTGGAAGATGAATGCATGTTTTGTGGTGAATTTTAGCACCGAATGAAATCTTTTAGACTTAAGATAGAAGCACAAACAACCTCTCTTGTAGTTTACCATGTGGCTCTATTAGTACATTGAAAATCTCCTCCATTTTTGAATGTAATGGCTAGTCAATCTATGCACCAAAACAAAAAGACTAAGGTTATGCCTTCATCAGGAGATGCATTATACACGTTTTTTAATGAAAAATATATAAATGTTCTTGTTTTTGTTAATATTTGCTGCCTCCTAAAAGAAACCATTTAGTCTCAATAAAATGATATTGTTTGCAAATGAGACACAACCATGTAACTGCTTTGGTAGGCCTCACTTTAATAGCTCACATCACAAACAAATTGAGAATATCCACACACCACAGCTTGCATTTTCAAACGTTCACCACTTGGAGATACAATTGTTATGTTTGTATCTGTAAAAGTAATCTGCTAAAAATAGCCACTCTCCTGTGATTTTGCAGCTCCCTACCTTTGCAAAACCACATCACACATGGAATGGCCATACAAGGAAACTGGCATTTCTGATGCAAACAATCTCCCTGTATGCACAGCATGTCTGTTTTTGGCAAGTTGAGACTGTATAAGGTAAAAATGACATATTAATGAGAATAGGGTCTGTATATTTGCACATTTGTGACATGCAAATGTGGTTGTTGCAACAGAAAATAATGGACCATTCTCAACATAAAATCTCAAGGTTGCTAACATTTTCCATCTGATCCGTGTAATGTTTCATTGGAGGAGAGGATTCGAGGACACCTAGCAGGAGCCACTGGCATGCTCTGTAGGGAGAGACCCCCCACACTTCATTACGTTATTTTTCGACTCATGATGGGTTAGAATACATGGCAACAACAGATACACCTGTAGCACTTGTCTGGGGCTAGTAATAGAAAAAGCACTAGATATCTGCCTAGGTTCGTAGGAGAGGTAGGCCTAAGACAAGGAACAGTTGAACAAATGACCAGTTTATTGCTTCAGATGTGGTCATGCACAAATCAGTGTAAAACAGTGAAAAATAAAAAAAGGAAGAATAGATCTTTTCAGTGTGTGTGCTTGAAAGTTCCAGGATAGGGTCCTTCAGTCCATTTCAGTGTGTGTGCGCTTGAAAGTTCCGGGAGTTCCGTTCTGGTCCGGTCTATGTGTGTACTACCTGCCTTCCTGACGGGCAGGACTGGGGTCTGATGTTTTCGTGGTTTGCTAATCAGGTTCGATCTGGATCACGCAGTTGGCCACACCGCATCCAAAATCTGGGTATAGCTCGCCATCTTATCATCAAGTTCACAGGATTCAGATTCTCAGATTCTTCTGCTGTACATAAAAACCAATCTACACAAAGTGCAGAACAATCAGTGTGTTTCTAATTCTAATTATCACATGAGATCTCATTAACTTTCTATACAGAATGTGCAACCATTATCTGGGTGCACTGCGACCACACAGAGAGGATAAAACAACATCACAGTAACCACTCTAGCATTACAACATCTTCACCTGCCCAGAAGCTTGCATTTTCAATCACTAAGCAAAGGCTTATCTGTTCAAACATCCTCCTTCATTGATATGTTAGGTGATAACTCATTACCATATCGTATCTATTATTACTATTTACATATTATATACTTGAATTAAACATAACTCATTACTATATCATGGGCCACAAACGGAGCGCATCCTCAATGCACAAACTCTCTTTGACAATGGGAAACAAGAAAGAAACATGTAAAAAGAAGAATTATAGTGAGGCTGAAATCGACGTTCTGCTGATGGAAGATCAGATGCGGGCCGAAACATTGTTCGAAAGCCTGTCGGGTGGCGTAATGGCAAAAGCAAAGTATGTGGCATGGTAGAAGACACGTCTCCGAAGCACCAGCGGCCGCACCTGCGGCACGAGCAGCACCAGAAGCCGCATCTGCGGCAGCAGCACCTGCTGCACCAGCATCGGGGCCTCGTCGGCCATCACCAGCTTCCTCTTCTCATTCACAAAGGGACTTGAATGAGTCTGTCAGTGAGGTTGTTGCCAAACTCTGTCCGCTATTGAGGGTTCTTTGAACAAACGTGCCTAAATAAAACATTTTGAAGAAAATGAACATGTGTGCATTTATTCTTATACTGTTGGTATAGTTGGTGAATCAGCTCCCGTCTTCTCAGCGCAGTGATGTGCGTGTTCCATCCAGCTGGTATGGGAAGGTGGTCATCTTGGTCCATGCGCATTTCGTCTTCTCCTAGCTCTATGCCATGGCTTAGACAGATGTTGTGTAGCACACAACAGGCTAGGATGATCTGGCAAACCTTTTCGGGGTCATATACAGGGTTTAAAGCAAAAAGAAATCCTGAGCCTGAACTTTTTTTAGTACTCCACCTCACTACAATATGGTACTAACACATGTAGCATTCACAATTTCTTTTGATATCAAGTTTTGCTGCTAAGCTTTGTCCTTGAAAGGTTACAAGATGACCTACAATCACAAGGTGACATGTTATAAGGGTATGTCAGTGGAAGAAGATTTGATTTGCAACCATTTCATTGATATATGAAAAAGGACAGCGATTAACTTTTTAAACTGTTAAAGTGCAACAGTGAACTGTAGATAATAATGTAGTTTTATATTGCAACATTTCCATAATTACTTTGTTAATAGAAAATATATCAATAAAACAAATAACAAACAAAACATTAAAATGTTACAAGAACTGGTAACTTTAATGTTGGGAAATAAATACAAAACAGGACTTTGTCCATGTACTTGTTGGTGGCTTCGTCGACATTTAAGGAAAACATGCCGTTTTTTTTAGCTTTTCCGAAATACCTCTTTTAAACTCTGATGTTATGCCGTGTGTGTTAAAATAGCGGCATGCTGATTGGATATTGACAGTTTACACACGTCACACACATGGTCAGTTATTGATGCCGGTACATCAGCTGTGGATGTTGCTCCCGGTAAAGGCGTTGTGTGTTGGAGAGCTAGTTGCATATATTAGCTTTCTCGAGCACAAAGTGCAGAAGCAAGCACCTGCTTCTCCTAACTTCTTACACCAGCTACCAAAAGGCTTACTGTCCTTCACTTCCCATCTCTTGTATCCATGCCCAACGCCATTTATTTTCATGAACTTACTTTCCATCTTACTCTCCTTTGGTGTGATGTCTCTCTACTCGGGCATCTACGCTAGGCAGAGCGATAGAGAAAAGTCGGCGTTTGAAGCACATTTTCCCAAGACCCGCCTTAATCTACTTCTGATTGGCTAATAATGTTATTTTGAGAGTGGGAGAGTTGTGCTGCTTTCATTTCATTGGCAGACGAACTCATAAACTCGAAAGTGATGGTGATGATATCGAGACGTGTTTTTTTTTATAAAATATTTTTTTTCCGCAGCCAAACGCTGCACGCCGGAAATCCGGCACGATGCCGGAATACTTTAATCCCTGCATATAGCAGTCTCCCTCCCGATGCATCCGAACACAGGGGTTAAAGCAAAAAAAAATCCTGAGCCTGAACTATTTTTTGTGTGTGGGAGGGGGGGTATCGTCCCGTGGCATGGACACATTCGCAGGGTCAAAAAAACAAACAAACAAACATTTAGAAATGAATGATTGCAGATTATGGTGAGACTTTTGAAACCTCAATCCCAAGAAAGGTCAGCAATAGTACTCCACCTCACTACAATATGGTACTAACACATGTAGCATTTACGATTTCTTTTGATATCAAGTTTAGCTGCTAAGCTTTGTCCTTGAAAGGTTGCAAGATGACCTACAATCAAAAGGTGACATGTTATAAGGGTATGTCAGTGGAAGAAGATTTGATTTGTAACCATTTAATTGAGGATATATGAAAAAGGACAGCGATTTACTTTTTAAACTGTTGCAACAGTGAACTGTAGATAATATTGTAGTTTTATATTGCAACATTTCCAAAATTACTTTGATCAAAAGAAATAATCGTAAATTAAATACTAGGAAATTAATAGAAAATATATCAATAAAATAAATAACAAACAAAACATTAAAATGTTACAAGAACTGGTAACTAATGTTGGGAAATAAATACAAAACAGGACTTTGTCCATGTACTTGTTGGTGGCTTCGTCGACATTTAAGGAAAACATGCCGTTTTTTTAAGCTTTTCCGAAATACGTCTTTTAAACTCTGGTGTTATGCCGTGTGTGTGTTAAAATAGCGGCATGCTGATTGGATATTGACAGTTTAGTGAAACACACGTCACACACACGGTCAGTTATTGATGCCGGTATATCAGCTGAGGATGTTGCTCCCGGTAAAGGCGTTGTGTGTTGGAGAGCTAGTTGCATATATTAGCTTTCTCGAGCACAAAGTACAGAAGCAAGCACATGCTTCTCTTAACTTCTTACACCAGCTACCAAAAGGCTTACTGTCCTTCCCTTCCTATCTCTTCTATCCATGCCCAGCGCCATTTATTTTCATGAACTTACTTTCCATCCTACTCTCCTTTGGTGTGATGTCAATTGTCTCGGGCAGCTACGCTAGGCAGAGCGATAGAGAAAAGTCTGAAGCACATTTTCCCAAGACCCGCCCCAATCTACTTCTGATTGGCTAATAATGTTATTTTGAGAGCGGGAGAGTTGTGCTCCTTTCATTTCATTGGCAGACGAACTCATAAACTCGAATGTGATGGTGATGATATCGAGACGTGTTTTTAAAAAAAAATGTAATATAAGATTTTTTTCCGCAGCCAAACGCCGCACGCCGGACGCCAGAAATCCGGCACGGTGCCGGAATACCTAAATCCCTGCGAACATCGCCACCTTCCCTTCAGCATGCCTATGCTGCGCTCCACTACCGACCGCGCACGGGCATGTGCTGTATTGAAGTGGGCTTCCTAGGCTGTCTGAGTGTGCGCAATCGGGGTGAGAAGCCATTGGGAACCCTGTTTTACGCAGAAAATCCTCTTTCACATTTCGCTGTTCCTGGGCACTCTATGGACATGTAATACATTTCAGACATAGAGGGATAACTCTAACAACGCCAATGCAGCCATATCTCCTACTGAAAACTGTCACTATCAGGCTTTTTATAGGCTATAAATTGAGCGAAATGTTTTACACGTGTGGAATTAAAACTAATACCTATTAGACATGAATTTCATTCATGTGTGAATTATTCAAATTGTTTAATTGATTTTATTGAGCGAAACATTCATTTGGCCTTTTACCATTAGCCCTAATGGTGACGGTGGTGGTGACGATGATGATGATGAAACTGCATGTCGGCGCTCGGAGAGTTCCGAATTCCTGCAGTACTCCAGTATTGCCACAAGGAAATGTACTTACACGAACTAGAACCAGACGTAGAGATACGTCCTTTTCTACGTCTAAGACGGTTGTAAATAACCCCATATAAGGGCTATTATTTTGAGTTGATTGCCTACTTTGGATTTGCCATATTGATCTTTAATGTGTGCCTAAATGATAATGTATTGTTCTAAGAATTTATTGAGATTTTATGCCACCTTATCTCTTATAGATAATTAGGACTTTTATTTTGACAAGGTATAAAGGTATCGCAGATTTCGTTATGTGTTAATGTAAACTTGTCAGTACGGCTAGTTTTAGTTACGGATGGATGCACATAAATATATTTGAAAAGTTTAATGGTTTAATGGACCCGTATGAGGCCAAAGCTCTTACGGTGGTGATAGTTTCCCATTTTATTGAATGTATGAAGAAGAAAGAAGAAAATAAAAGAGTAATTTCACCAGCAGTAAGTTTCACGCCACTCTACAGGGATCCGTTACAGTAAGAGCTTCACCTCTCCAGCTAACCTGCTGGATCTAGGACTACAACGGACGAAAAGGATAACTTATACGGAAGGCAAGGAACACTTTTACGGACGAAAAGGATAAGGGCAGCGGTGAATTGAAGACGGTGTGAAGACGGACAAAGGCTAACGAAAATGGAGGGAATCGATGCTACTCTGCGCGGCAAGGATAAAGAGCAGCAGATTGAAATCCTTCAAAAGGTAATTCAAGAATACAAGGAAATGTTTGAAAAGGAAACAGAACAAGGAGCTATTAGACAAGAACTAAAAGAGTCTTTGCAAAGCACACAGAACATTCTTGCTGAACTGTTAAGCGATGAAGATGATGATACAGATTTAGCTAGACGTCCTGAACGGGCGCGAGTTCATACTGAAAAGATGCTAGCATACCGTGAAGAAGAACAGAGCAAACGGGAAAAGAGACTTGTTAGCCTTTATGAACAATGGAAAGCCCAAGCTCGTCAAACACGTCAAGAACTAAAATCTGAGCTAGCAGAAAAGCGCCTGGCATCCCTAGCAGACAATTTAGAAATAAGGAAAACGGATATCATGAAATTGTATGATGAACTGAGAGGGCACGGCACGCCTGATACTGAGCTAAGGCGCAAGGTTGATGCTTGTGCAGCAGTAACGAGTGACATTGTGAAAATATTGAACGAGAGACTGACTGGCGTAAATGGAGATTATGATGCAGAACATGAAGGACGCCGCTTGCGTGAGCTACTTGAGCCTCACTATGCCCGGTCCATTTATGGCTCCTCTGCTTCAGTACAGACTGGCAGTCATCGTTCCACGCACTCAAGTGTTGCAGCCAAGCGAGCAGAAGCAGTGGCGGAGTTAGCTGCTAAGGAGGCTGAATACAAGATGCTAATGGAGGAAAAGATACAGAAGGAAAAAATCCGAGCTTTAGAGGAAGAACACAGGAGGGAATTAGAAAAACAGAAGGCTGAATTAGAAAGATTGCAAGCTGAAAAGGACTTAAAGGCTGCCCAAGCCAGACTTGAAGCATACAATAAAGAAGTTAAAGAGGAATCTGATGCCCAGTCTTTTAAGTCATTTCATGACCCTATGCCACTCAGCTCCTTTCCCCCTGCCACAATGCAACCTCGCACAGCTGTCACTCCATCTCCTGCATATGATGTATCCTGCCTAGCACAAGCTGTTCAAGACAGCATTTCTATTAACAGACTTCCAATGCCAGAGCCCACAGTGTTTAATGGCAATCTAATTGACTTTGTTGAGTGGAAGGCTTCATTTATGTCACTTATAGTTGGAAAGAACATTCCCACTACCGATAAGCTGCACCACCTCAAGAGATATGTAGGTGGCTCAGCTCACAAATGCCTAGAAGGGACATTCTATCGTAGTGACAGCGAAGCTTACAGTGACGCTTGGAACAAGCTCAATCAGAGGTATGGCCAGCCGTTTATCATTCAAAAGGCCTTTAGAGAAAAGTTATCCAACTGGTCAAAAATACAGTCTAAAGATGCTGAAGGACTGAGAGATTTCTCAGATTTCTTAAATGCCTGTCTGCAGGCCATGCCCCATGTAAAAGGTTTAAACATCTTAAATGACTGTGAGGAAAATCAGAAGTTGATGCGGAAACTGCCAGAGTGGATAGCCTCAAGATGGAACCGGCAAGTGACATTGCATCTCACGGAGGGAAAGGATTTCCCTAGCTTCAAGGACTTTGCCAAGTTCATGTCTATGGAGGCCGAAACCGCCTGCAATCCAGTCACTTCTTTCCTCGCTCTCCATTCAGCTGAATCCTGTCAAGACAAGTGGAGCACAAGGGTAAGCAAAAGAAATAAAGCCAGTGCCTTCAACACACAGACAGTGGTAGAAAGTAATAAGCAGACAACAACAAAGGAAAAGGTCAAGGCCCCTTGCATGCTATGTCAGGATAACAGTCACCAGCTTTGCAAATGTCCAGACTTCATGAAAAGAAAACTGCAATACAGGAGAACGTACATCAAAGACAACAGACTGTGTTATGGATGTCTAAAACCCGGTCACAGCGCAAAGGAGTGCCGGCATCGACACACATGTGACTCATGCAAAGGACGACATCCCACATGTCTTCACGATGATGGCTACGGAAAAGGTGAAAACAAAGAATGGGCAAGGAGGGAAAATTCAGCGCAACGCAGTGAAACGGAACCAACACCTGCTCTGTCCCTCAATGTCAACAGCCAAGGTCAGTCAGAAAACACCTCCATGATAGTGCCAGTGTGGGTGTCGAACGAAAGTAATCCATCCAGAGAAAAACTTGTGTATGCCCTACTGGATACACAAAGTGACACGACATTCATTGAGCAAGATGTAAGCAAAGAACTGCAGCTGACTACTTGCCCAGTTAAACTGAAACTCACTACCATGATGGGTGAAAATATGGTCTTTAAAAGTGAACGGACATCTGGTCTGCGGGTGAGAGGTTTCAATTCTACTGTGCACATCAAACTGCCTCCTGCATACACCAAAGACTGCATACCTGTGAACAAACAACATATACCAACGCATGAAACAGCAAAAAGATGGCGCCATCTCACAGCAACTGCAGACCAAATACCGCCTCTCCTTAGTTGCGAAGTGGGGCTACTGATAGGCTACAATTGCCCAAGAACTCTCGTACCCAGACGGGTCATAACAGGGAAGGATGACGAACCTTTTGCCATTCTTACAGACTTAGGGTGGAGTATTGTTGGCTGTTCAGCACCTCACTCTGATTCACAATTGTCAAACAGTCACTGTCACAGAGTAACCGTGAAGGAGCTGCCTGCAGTGACTCCAATGGATGCAATCAGAATTCTCGAAACTGACTTCAGAGACACTCAAGGAGATAACAAAACAGTCTCTCAAGAAGATTTGATTTTCCTTGACAAATTAAAGAAAAACATAAAGACAAACAAACATGGACATTATGAAATGCCCCTCCCCTTCAGAGAGAGACCATGCTTACCTGATAACAAGCAGCTTGCTGCTGTGAGGCTCAGTCACCTGAAAAGGAAGTTAATTGCAAATGAAAGTTACAAGAAAGACTACATTAACTACATGAAGGACATCATTGAAAGGGGTGACGCAGAGGAGGTACGTGCTGAGGGCACCTTTGGAGAAAAATGGTTCATTCCTCACCATGGTGTTTATCACCCCAAAAAGCCTGAAAAGCTGAGAGTAGTTTTCGACTGCTCGGCAAAGTACAAGGGAAGCAGCCTCAATGAACACCTTCTCCCAGGCCCAGACATGATAAACAGTCTGACAGGTGTTCTCATTCGTTTCCGGCAGCACCACACTGCTCTGATGTGTGACATAGAAAAGATGTTCCATCAGTTCCATGTCTCAGAGAATGACCGTGACTACCTACACTTCTTATGGTGGAAGAACGGCGACCTAAGCACACCTCCCCATGAATTCAGAATGACTGTCCATCTCTTTGGAGCCGTATCTTCACCAGGGTGTGCAAATTATGGATTAAAGCAGCTCGCCAAAGAACACAGTCACACACACCCATTAGGGTCACAGTTCATTGCCAGAGACTTTTATGTAGACGATGGCATCATTAGTGTTGAGTCTGTTGAAAAGGCCATTCAAATAGCAAAGGAGGCACGTGAGCTGTGTGCAAAGGGAGGTTTACGCCTTCACAAATTTGTGTCTAACAACTGTGCTGTTCTCCAGAGCATCCCCTCAACAGAACACGCCACAGACATCAAAGCAAAGGATCTCAGATTCAATGACACAGCCTTAGAGAGAGCATTGGGAATATACTGGAACATCGAGAGTGACTGTTTCACATTCAAAGTCTCACCAAAGAACCAGCCCGCAACACGGCGTGGCATCCTGTCATCTGTTGCCTCCATCTACGACCCACTGGGCTTCGTAGCTCCATACCTCCTCAACGGAAAGAAAATTCTCCAGGACATGTGCCATCAAGGAACAGGATGGGATGACCCAATTCCAGAGCGATTGAAGCCACTGTGGGAGAAATGGCAAGATGACCTTGTTAAGATGGAAAGGATACACATAGCTCGCTGCTACCAGCCAGCTGGCTTTGGAAAGGTGATCAAAACAGAATTACATCACTTCTCAGATGCCAGCACCACAGGCTATGGCCAATGCACATACCTGAGACTGAAGAATGAAAGAGGAGACATACACTGTGTTCTTCTCATGGGAAAAACGCGCGTCTCGCCGCTGAAGGTCACAACTATACCCAGGTTAGAACTTACTGCAGCAGTTGTCTCAGTCGCAGTGAGCAATATGCTCAAAGAAGAATTAGGTTACTGTAATGTAGAAGAGTTCTTTTGGACAGATTCAAAAGTTGTCTTAGGCTACATAAATAATGGTGCTCGCCGCTTTCACACCTTTGTAGCAAATAGGGTGCAGAAGATCCGTCATGCCTCAGACCCCAAGCAATGGTTCTATGTACCAACTGACGAAAACCCAGCAGACTATGCTTCAAGAGGGAAAACAGTAGATGAGTTGCTTTCTTCTGATTGGTTCACTGGCCCTAGCTTTCTGTGGAAAAGGGAGATAGAAATGCCAACAGAGGTGCCTTTAGAGCTACCAGTCGGTGACCTAGAAGTTAGGAAGGCTCAGACATTCCAGATAAAGACCTCAGAACAAGTTGACCTTGTGGACAGACTGAATAAGTTTTCATGCTGGTCTCGGGCCATTAAAGCAGTGGCGCGTCTCTTACGGCGTGCTAGAAAGGTCAAATCATGTGACCTCTCAACAGTTAGTGAAAGACAAAGTGCAGAGCGACTCATCATCAAGAACATACAAAGCCAGACATACAGAGAAGAGATAAAGCTACTAAGCAAAGGACATCAGCTACCAAGACACAACAAGCTGTATCACCTTGATGCTTTCCTGGATGCAGAGGGTGTGCTTAAGGTGGGAGGTAGGCTCAGCCGCTCATCTTTCCCTAATACATTCAAGCACCCAACAGTCATTCCTCAGGGACATCACGTGACGAATCTGATCATCGCCCACCATCATGAAAGAGTGAAACATCAGGGCAAAGGCTTCACCATCAATGAAATTAGGTCCAATGGCTATTGGATCTGTGGACTGAGCAGAGCAGTTGCAACCTACATCCGTCACTGTGTGACATGTCGAAGGCTGAGAAGGTCGGTTGAAAGCCAAAGGATGAGTGACCTTCCTGTTGAACGAACAGAACCCACCCCACCGTTCACATACTGTGGGATGGACTGTTTTGGTCCTTTTTGGACAAAGCAAGGGAGAAAACAAGAAAAAAGGTATGGGTTGCTCTTCACTTGTTTCTGCTCTAGAGCCATTCATATTGAAATGTTAGAGGACTTGTCCACAGACACATTCATTAATGGACTGAGATGCTTTATTGCTTTAAGAGGTGCTGTGCGACAAATTAAATGTGACCAAGGCACTAACTTCATGGGTGCAAAAAATGAATTGAATGCTGCATTGAAAGAGTTGGAATGAATAGACTGAATACATTTCTCACAGAAAAGCAGTGTGACTTTAATGAATGCACCTCATGCCAGCCATGCAGGGGGTGTATGGGAACGGCAAATAAGAACAGTGAGAAGCGTTCTCAACGCCACTCTGCTACTCTCCCCTGGTAGGCTTAATGATGCGTCATTGCGCACCTTCTTTTATGAGACCATGGCCATTGTGAACAGCCGTCCACTCACAGCTGATGCTCTGAACAGCCCCAATAGTTTAGAGCCACTTACTCCTAACCACCTGATCACAATGAAATCCACCACAGCTTTGCCTCCACCTGGCAAATTTGAAAGAGAAGATCTGTATGGACGAAAGAGGTGGCGTCAGGTGCAGTACTTGACAGAACAGTTTTGGAGTAGATGGAAAAAAGAGTACCTCCACAACATCACAACAAGACAGTGCTGGCATAGCACTAAAAGGAACCTGCAGGTCGGTGATATAGTAATGGACGCTGACGACACCTTACCACGAAGCAAGTGGAGACTTGGGACAGTCTCAGAAGTCATCCAAGGCAAAGATGGACTTGTGAGATGGGCCAAAATCCTGTTTGGAGAGAAGGAACTGAACCACAAAGGAGAGCGCACAAGCAGGCCTGCTTTGGAGAGCCCTGTCCAGAAATTAGTTTTACTGCTAGAAGCTGTTTAAGCACTATGCAGTTGTGAAATGTGATAAAGTTTTCTGTGTTGTATAGCCTATACATTTGAAGGGTTATTCTTGTAAGTGGAAATTGTGTGTTTTAAGGTTTGCATTTTGTAAAAACACTATAATTTGGTGGGAGTGTAAATAACCCCATGTAAGGGCTATTATTTTGAGTTGATTGCCTACTTTGGATTTGCCATATTGATCTTTAATGTGTGCCTAAATGATAATGTATTGTTCTAAGAATGTATTGAGATTTTATGCCACCTTATCTCTTATAGATAATTAGGACTTTTATTTTGACAAGGTAAAAAGGTATCGCAGATTTCGTTATGTGTTAATGTAAACTTGTCAGTACGGCTACAGTTTTAGTTACGGATGGATGCACACAGGGCCGGCGATTGCTATAGGCGAACTAGGCGACTGCCTAGGGCGACAAATGGGTTGGGGGCGCCCTCTAGCGTCGCCCTTGGACCTACTTCCCATTAATCATAGTTAGAATAACAAGCAAATAAAAACATGTTTATTAATCATGATCATCCGAGGGCGCCCCTTCAGCCCTACGTTTACTTCAACCTGATTTTTAGATTGAATTGATGGTTATTGTCGATAGGGGGGGCGGTTGCGTTAAGTTACGTTACGTTAGTTATGTGAGGGCTCCTGCACATTGCCAGGGTGGGGTGAGCCGTGAGCGTGTCAGCTACGTGACATTCGCAAAAATGAAGCGGTCAATACCATCTGGAGCACAGGGACGAAAACGAAGAAAGGAAGAAGAGGAAAAGAAAGCCAAGTATAGAGGTAAGTCTTCTCATCTCAGCCATTAAGGTGTCAAACGAAATACATGTAGTATTGTGCATCACCTAATATTGGACGTTTCATTGCTGTCACTTAGGCTAGCTATAGCTAGCTAGCGACTGTTACTTTGCTAATTTGCTACGTAGGCTATTACTAGCAAACGTAACTTCACTGATAACCTACATGGATGTAAATGTCAAAAGACCAGTATCTGGATAACGTATGCTAGTTATGAAAAGTACAGTTGCTGTCTACATTAATTATAAATGGCATAAGTTCTGTTTAGTGACTGTTCACAACTAGCAGGTGCACACACAGTAACCATTTTGGGGATAGTGGTGGTGTTCACCTTTCTGTACAGTTCCTCCCCAGGAATATACTAAACATTTTGTTTATTTTTGTTTTAAATTGGCCAGATGCACTCAGGCAATTTTTGCAGAGGCCGCTGTAGAAAGGACGCCTGATTCGCCTCCCTCTGAACTTTGTAAGTAGCCCACACAACTAGTACTACTGTTGCTGTTTTTGTTATTGTTATTATTATTAGCAATTATTACTTTAATAATCACATCACATTAATACTACTAATTGTAATCAGTAGCCTAGTATTATTTAGCCTTGTGGCAGTAATTGTAATATATCTACTACAAGTTACATGGTCAGATAAAATGTATTTGTACAATGCAACTATGTGGTAGGATGATAGAAATGACCAAATGCAACTGTGTAACGAACAGCATGGATGAACTCTGTGTTTAAATACAGCTGCAGGAGAAGGGACATCCAGTAGTACTCAAGGGGCCAGTAACACACAGGCCAGGAACACACAGCCTGCATCAGGTGAGTCTATTTAATAGTATTTATTCAAGCCACATCCATACTTTAAAGTACAATAGAAACATGTTAGCATGTATTAAATACAATAGCTTGTTTTCTTAAAGAAGTTCAACCACATTCATGATCATTTCACTTTTTATATTAAACACTGCTTGTCTGGCTATACAATATGCTTGAATACAGGTGAAGGTGAAGGGACATCCAGGACCACATCAAGCACTCTGGGCACCAGTGAAACTACACTGCCGCCTGCAGACACCTCACCCTCCACAATTCCTGCTATCCAGGGAGAACCTATAGATCCTGCTGACTGGCCAGCTGTGATCCGGTAAGGACAGAGTTAGTTTGCAGAGGACCATACCAGACCAGTCCAGACTTTACATTTCCAAAAAGAGATGATGGGAGAAGCTGCCACCACAACCACTTCTACAGGAAATTAGTAAATGGGGAGAAAATCAAGAGAAGCTGGCTTGTATATTCAAGGAAAAACAATACTCTGTATTGCTTCTGCTGCAAGCTCTTTTCACAGAAAAATGACCACCTCATTAGGAGTGGCCTAAATGACTGGAAGAATTGTAGTGAGGTATTTGAGATATTTTGTAGAGGTATGTACCGTATCCATAAAAGCACTTTTGTTTGTAGAGGGTATAGTTAGTAGGGGTGGGAATCTCTTGGCACCTCACGATTCGATTCCGATTCAGAGGTCAACGATTCGATTCTAAACCGATTATCGATTCTAAACCGATTATCGATTATCAATTCTAAACCGATAAAACGATTATCGATGCATCTCGATTTTTAAAACATTTGAGTTTGCTACTCAGAGTCTCAAATCACTTCCTACTTTGTGTTTGATAATTAAAGAAAATCAACAGATCTATTTTTTTATTAGAGAAAAAGTGTGTCCTTGTCACAATTATGACTTTCTATGAACAGTGCAATAATCGATGCAGCTTGCATTTCAACACAAAATGAATGTGTAAAAAAAAATATATATATTTAAAAAAAAATTTTTTTTTATTTTATTTAAAAATCAATTATGAACTTTTCTGAATCGAGACAGAATCGTTCTAGAGAGAATCGAGAGAAATCGAAAAATCGATTTTTTCCCCCACCCCTAATAGTTAGGGTATAGAGGGTCATAATTTGCTTAAATGTCCTTACAGGTGCTTAAGAGTGTTTTGCACAGTTTATGGAGTTAACTTAATCCTAACTTTGAGTGTGTAATAAATTATTTAAACTAATAAAAAAGAAAATGTTCTGAAACTATTCTGGTGTTTGTTGTCCATGCAACATGTATTGTTGAACTGCAATGTAGAATAGTATAATTATAAGTGGGTGAAAAACTGCTATGCAAAGTTAAGTGATGTTAAGTATTGTGTGTGTGTGGGGGGGGGGAGGGGGGGCGCGCAAAACTCAATCTCGCCTAGGGCAACCAAAGGGCTAGAGCCGGCCCTGGATGCACATAAATATATTTGAAAAGTTTAATGGTTTAATGGACCCGTATGAGGCCAAAGCTCTTACGGTGGTGATAGTTTCCCATTTTATTGAATGTATGAAGAAGAAAGAAGAAAATAAAAGAGTAATTTCACCAGCAGTAAGTTTCACGCCACTCTATATACGGGGATCCGTTACAACGGTTTTTATAAATCTGTACTTAGACGTGGATTTGATCGCACGAACACTCTATGATAAAATCTGTGCGTAAGTACGTTTTATAAATGAGGCCCTATATCTATTATTACTATTTCCATATTACTATACTTGACTTAAACATAACTCATTACTATACCATATCTATTATTACCTATTATTAATTATCTATTAACCATGAGAACAATCATCGAACTCCATCTAAAATATGCATTGGCTATTCAGATGAAATGCATCTGCAATGCACTTACATAGCAACCCATTGCTATCCGCTACCAACGTAAGCTACATGGCTAAACCTTAAACATCTTAGTGCCACGCATCCATTCCAAATCGCCATGCGGTCTAACTATGCTAGTCAGTCAAGACATTAGCTGTTGGTCTTAACGTTACCTCCCCAATACAGTGAGCACCAGTGTGGGGGGTTAACATTTACTCTAACAATATATACATTAAACATGGTGTTAACTATGACTACAGGCTGCTAAAGTTCGCTGGTAACATTGATAATTACTATGTTGATACTCCGATTGGTTTTTAAAGAGGTAATCTTTCAAATAGCAACTTAAAAGCAGTATTAGTCATCTCCCAAGTTCGCTAGCATGATTATACTAGTGGCTAGCAGTGACTAGCTAAACGTGTTCACTCACCGGAGTTTTCAGTGTGGTTTTATTCTAGGGATTTGCTTCAATTGACCATCTCAAGTTGGATGTCTAGTTGGAAAATAGTCTTATTAGTATAATTACATATAAATTATGGTAATATTTTGAGTGTTTGATGTTATTTCATACCGAATTCCGGGAGCTTCTTTCTCACACGTCTCATGGGAAAATCTTGGAAGCATAAAATAATTTCTTGTTCGCGGGGAGTTCCCTTGAACAGAACGCAAAGTGCGCCCTCTTTAGGCAATCATTTATACTACACTACTGATATTAGTAACCCTAATTTCATGAGGGTTACACACCTAAAGATAGACCTTGACAAGATTTCCTGTATCTCAGTTTTTGTTCAGGTTAATTCACCACCCCAAGTACTCTGCGAGCGCCTCAGCCACAACCACTGGCTTGCTTTTTCAGCAACCTGACATCTTTAAAGGTCCTTACAGTGACCGTCCTTGAAAAGTGTTGTGGTTGATTTAGCCACAAAGCCTCTAAAATCTCCACTAGTTATGTGTGTGCTTTCCAACCTTGTTGCCTTGCTTCTGCTACCAGTTCTGCATACTTCAGCTTCTTCCTTTCAAATGCTTCCACAATTGCAGGGATTTGGAAGGACATCATAAGTGGCTCCAACAATAGCCCAAAGTTCTCTCCAGATGGTCTTCCTTGTCTCAACACCCTGCCAGTCCATCCATTGCACTTACTTTGCTTGGGAAGTCGCTGCTGCTCGTCTCGTTTCCTCTTCTTGCTCACAAACAAAGCTAGTTACCATCTGCTTCCTATCTAGCAACGTAGCCTTACATGCTTTCCAACTTTCAGGTAGCCCAAGTCCTGCTCTTCCACTCTGTACTTGCCCAATGATATCCTTATAGTGTTATGCACCTTGTGCATGTTGAACCACTTCTCGTGGATTCCACTACCTCTCTGTTTTTACCCTTTGGGCAGTGTTCTTGACTACTTGATCTGTAGACTGTGACAAAGTAATCTCCAGGGTGGTCTTAACTAGGGTGACCATATTTGAGTTTGTGAAAAAAAGGACACTTCGTCGCGGGGGAGGGGCATGGTAGTGTATACTATACACTATATAGCATACAGATGACCCCGCCCCCTCCCCCCGCAACGAAGTTTTGACATATTTTTCAGATGTCATGTGCTGTTGTAAACAATGCAACTATTGGAAGCGGGAAGGTGCTCAGTGTTGCCAGATTGGAAATGGCGAAGTATCGTACCAAATGCTCAAAATGATCGTCTTGGGAGGATAATTATCGTGCATCTGGTAACACTGAGAGGGCGATCGACCAATGACAGTTCTCTCTACAGTCAGAGCTCGCGCAAGAAGATGGAATGTAAGGGAGATACCCTTTCCAAAATTTGTTACTGTTGTTAGGGCATAAAAACTAGTTTGTGAAGGACCCAGAGAACCACAAATATCCGACGAGGCAAAATCCCGGACGTTTTTGGAATCCCTGCCGGACGCATTTTTTAGGTCTCAAAAAGAAGACATGTCCGGGTAAAAGGGGACGTCTGGTCACCCTATCTTAGCACATTTTAACTCTTCCACCAAGTTGGTCATTGGTAACTCCAATATTCCTTTTCCATACAAAACTACAGTACTTAGACAACCCAAGCCATTTCTTTACAGCCTTCTTCATGACTGTCTCAAATTTCTCAATAACAACTTCATACATACACAGTCAAAGACCACCTTACTTGTGGAAAAAGGCCAAACTGCAACCACCACAATTTCAGTTTACCAGGCAAGAAGGTCTTATCAATAGTAAGCCTTGAGTGAGTTTATGGACCCAGCGTCCATTAAGGTCTTCCCCACCAACATTTCGGATGTGCGGGGAGTCATGGCTGGCTTTCCGTGCAAACATGTTCCTGAAGAGCTGTTACAGTTCTGGAGCGTGATTGAGAGGAGACTGAAGTACGAGTCCCAGGTACAGTAGTTTGGCAGTAGTATTCATTTCAGTAGTATTTGCAGCAGTGACCATGACTTCAGCACTGATTCAATCCCTAATCTAAAAGCTGTATGCTTGGTTTTTGGTTTTGTAGCATAACTGTTAAACTAAGAAGGAGATATCAAAGTCTTTTTTGTGTCTGTTTGTAATTGTTCTTGAGGTGTTTTTGAAACAAAATGTATCACGGAGGATTAATTTACATCACTTTTATAATAAAGGATGTCCTTAGAAGCATAGGACTAGAAAAGCGATTGGATTTATTTTTCACTGTAAGTGGTCAGCTATGTATCTTCTCCCCTGCATGAGTAAGGTCTGTCTGGTCTAAATGCAGATGTGAACATTTGTCATCTAATTGCCTTGAGTTCACCCACTGCGCTACTTTTCTACAATCGTCCATTACTGTGAAGATTCAGGAACTGACCGGTTGATAATATCTTGACGGTAAGGATAAGCAGGAAAGAGATAAAAGATCGGTGCTGAAATATCTGTCTTACTGTAGCAGTGAGTTCCCTCTTAAATGTGTGGTTTGCAGTTTTTGTTGCTTCTAAACCTGTGACCATGATGTGATTCTGTAGGTGTAAAAGACGGTTTACAAATGTTCTGGTACATTCTGTTATTCTATGATTGAATCATTTAACTGATCTTTCTGTGCAGAAAGCAAGAATCCTAGGTTATCACATTTAGGCAGGAAGTAGACATGGTATTCTTGGCCCTTGCCAGTGCTTTTGGCTTGGTGCTGCATAATCTGTCATTGAAGTCAGTCATTTACTTTCAGGCCCCTGAAAAGGTAACAAAGTTGTTACATACAGTTGCATATTTTGAATATATTCAGCAACAGTGGTGGAAAGTAACTAAGTATTTGTACTTCGTTACTGTACTTAAGTATATTTTTACGTACAGTATCTGTACTTTACTTAAGTAAAAAAAATAGTGCATACTTTTGACTTTTACTCCATTACATTTTGTAGCTACTATCTATACTTTCTACTCCACTACATTTCTACAATATGTGTCGTTACTCGTTACATTTTACTTTTTTTTAAACTTTTACTTTTACTTAACTACTAAGCTTCAGTACTTCCTCCACCACTGCTCAGCAATAATGTAATCAATTCCAGGGTGAGCGAGGAGGTCGGAGACATTTAGACATATTCTGTCAGGCTGTAAGTTTAGTTAGACACAGGATCGCTACACTCGAGGCAAAAACTGGTTTTAAAATCATTGGCATATTGGTATGTGAGCAAACGAGCTGAGGTTGACCCTTTGCCAGTTAATGGTTTCCTGGCATTAGTTTAATGCTACAGCATCACTCTCTCTGTGTTTGTTGTAGGGAATCTCTTTCTGTATTGATAGCTGTGGTTTATCTTGCCACCCGTGTTGGGGGAGTTTGAATTCTGAATCACTGGATCATTGTTTTTGGTCTATTTTTGTTTTTGAGAACTAATACTGCAATCTAATCCAGGTGACCTCTCTCTCTCTCTTTGTGTTTGTTTGTATGTGTGTGTGTGTGTGTGTTTGTGTGTGTGTGTGTGTGTGTGTGGACTTGTGTGTATCTGTGTGTGTGTGTATCTGTGTATATCTGTGTGTGTGTGTGTGTGTGTGTAACGGTGTGTCTGTCATTACCCCTCAGCTGCTGGGTTGGATCCTTGTGGGGTCTGTGGCCCTCTCCGTGTTCCTGATGCTGTGTCTCAGGCACTGCTGCTCTCCCCTGGGCTACCAGCAGAAGGAGTACTGGTCCCACTTCCGCTCCCAGGAAAACAGAGTCTTCAGTCGCACTATGGACGCCCACGCGCACATCCAGGCCATTCACAACGTGCGTAGTTTCTTTGGGTTTGCAGCTCTGGACAAGGACGAGCAGGAGCTCCTGGAGAACACGGCTGACGCCAAGGCCCAGATTCCCAGCCTGGAGTGGAACCGGATCACTGGGGTGTACCTGTACCGGGAGAACCAGGGGATGCCCCTCTACAGCCGCCTCCACAAGTGGTCCAACTATACACTGCAGAACCACATAGAGGCCATGGAGAAAGACATGAACTGCTTGAGTCTAGGTCTGAGACAGTCCCTTTAGTTTAACTGGAATCTTGGGATCTTCTAGTTAATTTATTTTGGCTTATTTTGCAGTTCCTGTGCAGACTCACTCAGTGACTAGAGAAATAGACTCATCCTTATTGCGAGCAACTGCACTTAGAGAAAGACCCTTGTGGGATGTAACTGCAGTATGAAATATGTGAAAGATGAATGCATGTTTTGTGGTGAATTTTAGCACAGAATGAAATCTTTTAGACTAAAGATAGAAGCACAAACAACCTCTCTTGTAGTTTACCATGTGGCTCTATTAGTACATTGAAAATCTCCTCCATTTTTGAATGTAATGGCTAGTCAATCTAAGCACCAAAACAAAAAGACTAAGGTTATGCCTTCATCAGGAGATGCATTATATTTTTTTTTTCATGAAAAAAATATATGCATGTTCTTGTTCTTGAAAGAACTCTTGAATATGTTCTTGAATATTTCTGCTTCCTAACAGAAGCCACTTAGTCTCAATAAAATGAGGTTGTTTGCAAATGAGACATAACCATGTAACTGCTATGGTAAGTCTCACTTTAATAGCTCATGTCACAAACAATTGGGAAGATCCACATCTTGCATTTTCAGCTTGCATTTGCAAACATTCACCACTTGGAGGTACAGTTGTTATTCTCAGAGGTGTTGCCTGTTGCTAAAAATAGCCACTTTCCTTTGACTTTGTAGCTCCCTACCTTTGCAAAACCACGTCATGCATGGAATGGCCATACAAGGAAATTGGCATTTATGATATAAATAATCTTACTGTATGCACAATATGTCTGTTTTTGGCAAGTTTTGGGCAAGTTTCAGGCTGTTTATGGCAAAAGTGACATATTTATGAGAGTAGTCTATAAATCTACACATTTTTGACATGCAAATGTGGTTGTTGCAACAGAACACAATGGACCATTCTCACTTTTCTCTGTGAGATTGCAATGTTGCAAGAGTTCTACCATGAACATTTTCCCCTTGATCAGAAAATATCTCATCTTGTTGAGAGACTTAAATCAGGATTGTATCCTAGGCAAGCCTATGGAGCTAAATGGAGATTGCGCCATTGTTCTGATGCTGCTGTTGCTATACTCCAAACAGCACTGAGCCGTTTGGGCTTTCTACAGCCTGTCTGCAATTAATGCTGTAATATAGATGATGGCTTTGTTAGCCTTTGGAGGATAATAACCTGAATATAGAAGAGAGCGTCCATCCGCCCTGTACAATCACGGGAGCGGATTAAACTCGATAGATAAGTAGAGAGAGGGGGAAGGTTGAGCAGTACATTTTCTGCTCTCACAAATCAAATAGCTTTTCAGTTTCATGGCCCTGGAAACCCCCTTTTGGATGATTATGAACAAGACCATGAAGAATCCTCATTTAAGGGAACAAAACGCTCCGTTTGGCACCAGATGCCATGTGGTACAAGACGCCATTGATCTGGGGCCAGGTGGTGGAGGGTGTTTTAGTTCCATATGGAGCCATATTAGTCCTTATGTTTTACTGTGACTAATGTTTTACTCATGAGAATAATATACATTTTGTGAAAATGTTTATTGCAAAGATGGAATATTTCCAAGAGCACTTCAGAGGCTGATTGCCAGTCCCATAGCATATCCACAGGGCTAAAGTACAGCCAGTTGCCTGCCCCATTTTCATAAGGGTAACACACCATTTTACAGAGTTCAAATCAAGACACAGGAAGAGCACTGAGGGAAAACACAACTGTGGAGCACTTGAATCTGACTGCCTCACCAAGCACAGCACACATTTACAACATCAACAAAAGGGGGAGTCCGCTGCTCTCTCCCCTCCTATGGCTAACACACAGTGGCAGTCTTCTTCTTCAGTGGTCTCACAGCTGAGGTTCAACTTTCTCACCTCTGTGCTGCCTGTGTTTGCCTCGTTCGGCTGCCCTGGCTGTCACACACGGGCTGTCACAGTGCACCAGGAAAAGTAGGGCTGATTGGGCTCTGCTTGCCTGCTTGCCTTACTGCCACTGTCACCTCCTAACAGCCTGCAGCTGGATGCTGGGGGAGGGAGACAGCGAGAGGGAAAGAGAGAGGTAGGGAGGGAGGGAGTAGGAGGAGGAGAGAGGAAGGGAGAGAGGGAAAGAAGGGGCGGGGGAAAGGAGAGAGCCACGATGCAGGCAGCGAATCACATGAGCAGGGATCTGTGTACAAACTGAACAGGAGCCTGTGCGAGCCCAGAGCTGGCTGGAGAAAACACTCGGCACCATTACACAGAGCCAGGGCACAGCTGACTGAGGCAGACACACACACACACATAAACAGACAGACAGAGAGAGGGAGAGAGAGGAGAGACAAGCACGGGAGAGAGGAGAGGAAGTAAAGGAGACCTGGAGCTGTGTCTGAAAGGGTGGGTCCCTTTTGTTTTTGTATCGTCTGCCGCTGTCACTCTGCTGTTTTTTCCCCCCCTCTCTGTCTCTAACTCAGCGCTGTGGTGCTGTTAGGAGCCGGAACAGATGGTGTAGAGCAGGCAGAGCAGGCAGAGCAGGCAGCACAATGCCAGCCACAGCTTGAGAGGGGGCTGCCCAGTGTTCACAGCCTGCTGCCGTCATCTCGCCGCGGTGTGCCATCCCCTCACTCCTTTTGTTTTCCAGCGCTGGCAAACAAGGTCAGGATTTCTACCGTGAGCACTAGGAGAGAGAGAGGGGGAGAGAGAAGGAGAGACACAGGGAGAGGGAAGAGAAAGGAAGTAAGGAAGGAAAGACAGTGGCATACGTGGAAACGGCTTTTCCTGGGCTAGAGAGAGAGGAACAGAGGGAGAGACGCAGAGAGAGAGAGAGAGAGAAAAGGAGGAAAGAAGAAGGAGGTGGAGGATAGAAACCGTGCAGGGAGGAGGGGGGAAGGCTTGTGACTCTGTTTTGAAGGTAGACAAAGCAAAACAGCCGAACGTTCTTGGAAAAAGACTCGTTATGACCCTGGAAGATTTGGAGAACTGACTTTGTCATTGTGGTCTCTCTGGATGACTGAAACTGTGATTTCCTCTAAAGGCAAAGGATCAGAAGGTAATCTCTATTAGCAAACACTGTTGTCATTTTGTCGTGACGTCGAAAAACGACTGTGTGGAGCTCCTCGGTGTTACTCAAGTCTGACTCACGACTCCAAGACCACCTACATCTATGTTTTGATTATCATTCCCCCCCCCCCCCTTTTTTCCCCCTCAGAAGTACAACGCAAAACACAAAAGAGGACAAAGTCAAAACAATGCTGAGTATTGGTTCACCTTATTTTCGTATTCAGCTCTCTCTGAGAAACGTGAGCATGTGTTGATGCCTTGTGGTTCAGAGTGGCAATGTTGACACCAGTTCCCAACAATGAGTGACTCATCCGTGTAAATGTTTCTTTTGGAGGAGAGGAGTGGAGGGCAACTAGTGGGGAAGAACTGGCATGCCCAGCAGAGGCCAGGGCCTGTGGTCTGATGCACTTGAGAATTAAGCCCAGATTTCAGGCTGAAGTGCTCATATCTAACCTAGAACCTGAAGCTGGAAAGTTGCCTCTACTGTCTGAACTTGGACTTGGAAGGATTTGTGGTTCTGGGTGAATAAGAGAGGAGAGAGGGACCCCCTCAGACGAGCTCATCCACACTTCATCACGCTCTTTTGGGACTCTTGGTGTTGCCACCCCACCCCCACCCCCACCCCCCCTGGACTTGGTGGTGATCACCAGGGGTTCCTGTTTCATGCACCCGGTCGTGTGGTGTGCCGGTGAGTATGTGTGTGTTTGTGTGTGCAGGGCTGTTTCTACACTCTCCTCTATGTATCAATCCAAGTGCAGGCTGAGACACTGAGTGTGTGTGTGTGTGTGTGTGTGTGTGCCTACTTGCTTTCTCCATTCCAGCCCTGAACTCGTCTGTGCGATGCATGTGTTATTCACAGAGTCTGCAGTCTTCTCCTGGACTGTCTATCAATGATTCACTAACATCCTCCTAAGATTACAACTGCCCCCTCCCTCACCCAAACCTCAAACACACACACACACACACACACACACACACACACACACACACACACACACACACACACACACACACACACACACACACACCCACCCACACACACACACACACACACACACACACACACACACCCCCCACACACACACACACGCACACAGAAACCTTCCCCCCTCCAGGCAAAGCCAGTCAGTATTACCTCTCTGACCTGAACTTGTTCTCCAGTGGCTGAATTGGAGAGACTCATTGTTCCCCAGTGTCACTCAGCTTTCATTGGGCCAATTGAGCAGCACACTGTGTCCAGCTATGTTTGACCTCTGGGGTCAACCTCCATTGTGTCCCCAAAATGGTCCTTCCTTCCCCCCATGGAGCAACATGGGGCTGGCAAAGCTCCTGATCTCCCCAACACAGAGGGGCAGATGGTGGGGACATGCCAGACTGTGCCACCATCACAGGCTCTTCATCTCTATGCAGGGAACACTGACCTGACCAGCCTCTCTCTCTTTCTCCCTAGATCAATCGATAGATCAGTCTGTCTGTCTGTCTGTATATATTTTTGTCCCTCTGTGTCTTTCACTGTGACTCTATTCGCTATATGTGTTTCCTCTTTCTCTCTTTCTCCCTTTCTTAACGCACTTGTTCCACTTCTGAATGTTTGCACTGTTGTCATGATACAGTCCAATTTTTACAGCACTGTCCTGATTTGTCTTCCATTTTATTTGGAGTCTTGGAAGAGCCTTTCTCTTCCTTTCTCTGTCAGCGAACAGGATGTTATTTCACACATTTCTTACCCTGACTATTTTTACTGAACAAAAGTCTCATGCAAATTGGACTGAGTATGCCTGGACAGACCAGCTTTAGAACTATTGGACTAACTACCCATCTTATTTGGTTATTCAAAATATGTCCTTCTTTACTACACAGAAATGTCTGGAAGGTCTTTTTCCCAGCTAAACTCACATCTCTTAGTCAGAGCAAACAGAATTCCCCTCTAGTTAAACCGCTCCAGTTTAAACTTAGTAAATCATGCAGTTGAAAAGTAAGAGCTAAGTACACTGACAGTTTTTCTCAGTCGCTTTTGTACATTTCTCAAATCATCATTAACATTTGCCAAACAGTAAGTGCATTTCTAGTGAGTGGAATCCTTACAAACAGCACTGCACAATGGATTACATGCAAAAGCCCGTAACTTGCTAAAAATGTTTAGTTTATGTCTCAAAAATAAACATTTATGTCAGCGAAGATGTGTCATTGTTTACAAAAAAAGTTAGTTGAAATGCTTCGCCATGTTGTGAATATAACAGTGTACTATGTAAGTATTTTCTTATGTAAACTATTGCTAAGGTTTTGATTACAATTGATAATGCACAAGGCTGTGTGACTCAGAAAAGAAAGCCAAGACTTTTACAGCACTACATAGCACAAAGGACAAAATACAAATTTGGATATGTAAACATAGGAAACATGGAGGCCATGGAGAAAGGTTAACCCTTAGGCAGAATGGTACATACATCACTTCTACCTCTTCCTCTGTTTTGCCATCTTACCCTTCCACAACACAGCCTTACTTCTCTTCCTCTTCCTCCACCACACAGCCGTACTCCTCCTCCTCTTCCTCCTCTTCCACCACACAGCCTTCCTCCTCTTCCACCACACAGCCTTACTCCTCCTCCTCCTCTTCCTCTTCCTCTTCTTCCACCACACAGCCTTCCTCCTCTTCCTCTTCTTCCACCACACAGCCTTTCTCCTCTTCTTCTTCCTGGCTATTGACCCTGTTCATTTCTTATTTCTTGCGTTGTCAGAAATAGTACCACTGTGTTGTGCTATATGTGCTTGCCAGTTGAAGGCTAATGAGATGCACCCCTGAGCTAGTTAACAGGTTGATCACTGGTGGGTCTGAGCTAGTTAACAGGTTGATCACTGGTTGGTCTGAGCTAGTTAACAGGTTGATCACTGGTGGGTCTGAGCTAGTTAACAGGTTGATCACTGGTGGGTCTAAAGCTTCACACATTCCCTTTCAAGTAGAAGTCAAGATTCACCTGACAGCAGTTCATCAATTCAGGAGACATTTACCAAAAAGTCTAATAGGAATGTATAACATATCCTCGACAGATTATGACAACTGGTTCATCACTTTTACATAATGGCTCATGCAATGAATTAATGCCTAGATATGTTTGGGGGTAAGACTATCCAACAGAGAACCAGTGTAATACATTTTGACCAACATGACATCAGCAATTGATGATGTAAGAACTAGCTCACAATTGTGCATAATTATTCACAAGTGGAGGGTGTGGAGGGTGAACAATTCTGTTCTGAGAAGTGTACCAAAGCGACTGGGAAAAACAACAACTGAAAAGCACAGCCAGTAAACCATACAAGTACTGTAACAATGAATGAATGTACTCTATCAGATCAGTATCGTGCCAGACTCTGCCCTCCACCCAGGCACTGGTATTGTAGAATATGGAAATGGACGTGAGCCTGAGTGGTTTTTCAGGTTGTTGACGAGCCTCGGGCTCTTAGGTTGGAGCATCCTGCTGTCAACAAGCGCTCCAACAAAACCTGTTGCACATCGCCTCGGGTCTGCTTTAGTTAACCTGACACTCACCATAAAACTTGTGACCAATATGTAACCCAAGAGTTTCTCAACACGAGCTGGACTGACAGCATACTCTGTTTTTAGTTGTAGACAATGGCAACATTCCAAATCTTTTTAGAAACAGCCGTTTCCCAGAATGCAACATGCTCCCATGGGCTGGATGCTCTGCTCGTACTCAGTGCAAACGCCTGAAAAAACACAGTGTGGAGTGAATTGTAACAGTGCTGAATGCCCCTGCACGTGCTCAGAGAAGCCATGTGACAACGAGGCCGTTCAGTGTTATTGTTGCCCGACACAAAGGCAAACTGACGGCCCCAGTTTGTCTGCATTCGCGTGGCACTGGTGCACGCCGCAGCTTGGCCGAGGCGACCGCTCCTGGTGCCAACCTCAGTGGTGTCTGTGAAAGCATGATACCCGCGCACAGGACCTGTGGCCTTCACAATGTGACGCTACTGGTCGACAGGAGGAGATGTCTGTTGCTGGGTAAGAAACTGGAAAATCTTCGATGTCTCCTATCAGAACAAAAACATATAGGGATTTGACATTCTTTTTTCCTCTAAACAAAATGTATGAGGGACGACATTTGTACTTGTCACATCTGAAGTGGTTTGGCGTTTTCTAACTAACATATCCAAGTAAGTATATAACTTTGGTGTGATGAATGAGCTTCAGCCTCAGCCATGGCTTCACAATCTGCCCAGTGGAGCAGTAATCTCCCATTGCCATGCAACAGATGGCGAGCCATTGTTGGTTGTAGCTGGTGCTTCAGTGCACCATACTGTTTGTTTGTATTATAAAGGTCTGGCCTGAGCTCTCTCTCCGGGTGTATGGGGCAGCACTGCACAGATACCCAGAGCAGGGTGATGTATGTATGTATGTGCGCGGGATAAGCAGAGCTGAGAAGCCTAAGGCCGAGCGCCGGCTGCCAGGGATGATTTACGGTGCGGTGTTATGCATTATGATGATGCTTTAGGAACGTGCCATTGGGATATCACCACTCTCTGCAGGGAGATTAGAGATTAGGGGAGAGGACTTTTGCAAAAGACAGATTGCCTGGACCCACCTCACCTATTAAAAGACAGGCTGATGACTCACTCAGAGGGAACAGCTATAACATCCCCCTCCCCCAAATGCGCCAGCAGATGTGCCTGTTGAACCTTGATAGAACACCACACGCCAGAAAAAACATAAAGATGGTGCCAGGCAGAGTTAGTCAGCATCTAATCTGATATTGGCTGGTGTTTACCCATACTGCTTTGCTTTGCTTCACTGCAAAAACAAATTGGTTCAGTTGAGAATTGAGAAACATGAGAATGAGAATTGAGTGCCTCAGATGAGTTGGGAGATGAGCACTCTGGATGGGAAGGGTGACTAACATGCTGAGAAACATACATTTGCATTTCATAGCCAGATAGAAACAAACCTTTCCTGATATTTGCAACAAAAAAGAGCACAGTGTAAATGTTTATATGCCTTCACCACATTTTCATACTCGTAGTGTTGTGCTACCCTGATTGGAAGTAAGCAGATTATGCAGGGAATATGTTAATCTGCGTGTATATAGGTTATCGTATGTGGTGTGGTCACATAGTTAAGTGCCTTAAATGGAGTCAGGACCTATGCATAGAGTGTCTGGATGAACACAAATCGCCATAAAGAGCATAAATAAAATATTACGAGCTCACAGGCACTTAGCCGAGTGGAGTGCATGTGAGGGCAGAAATGTAGGTCACAAAGTTGTGTTTTTGTTTTAACCAGCACTAAAAGTTCTGTTAAAATACATGGAGCTCTCAGGAGGAAAGATTGTGTTTATTACTTTGACCTAAGCACATTCAAGAAGGCAGAAATGCTACCTTTTTGTCTGTGAGAAATAACTTGGTAGTGGCAAAGCAAAGGGTCTTCCCCTCACCGGCTCCCTGCCACAAACACATACTTTTCCACTTTCTTACATAAGGCAGATTGTAACAGCCAGACAATGAGTGCAGTGTTGCGCCGATATGAGGAACATGGGGATACACTGAATAGCAAATATGCAACATGCATGCATGGGCTGTAGGAGACATGCAGACAAACACATACACACACACACACACACACACACACACACACCCACACACACACACACACACACACGGACGTGTGCGCGCACACACACATTCCGTATTTCAGGTGACTCTGGAATGGATCCGGGCCTGATCTCTCCCACTTAGATGCCATCTTGGTACTCACACACACACACCCTCCACACACACACACACACACACACACAACACACACAAAACCACACACAATACACACAATCACACACGAAGACACACACACACAACACACACAAAACCACACAACACACACACACGCACATACACACACACACACAACCACTCACACACAACACACAACACACACAACACACAACACACACACACACACACACACACACACTCTATGCAGTGAAGACACACTGACGGAAAACAGAGGCAGACATATTTACATCACAGCTCCTTTCTTATCCACCAGCACATGCAGTCCATCAGCTCTCAGCCATAACCAAGTCCCCTGGGCACCCAGTCTGCCGCATGTTGATTTATGGTGATGACAATCAGGCATTTGCATCCCCGAGTGGCCCACTGTGCGTTCCGTTCCTCCATGATCCAGCCCAGTGTTCCTCCGTATAACGTCAGCTTAGTTAATGACATGCCTGTCGTTTCATGTCCACCGCCAATCACTCATGACTCACTCAATGAGTAAGGGTTGAGTGACCTTTTTCTCTCTCCGTGGCCGTGTTTGTTTGCATTTGTGCGCCTTAGTTTTCTTTTTTTTTCTTTCTTTCTTTCTTTAAAAAAAAAATCTCGGTTGTTTTTGTCTGCAGGATGTGTGTGTGGCCCAGGACTGCAAATTATCGACCCGTTCTGCAAGATGACCTCTGAAGAGATCTACCACCTCCCCCTGAATGTCTACGTCATCATCCTGGGAATCGGCCTCTTCATCTTCCTGCTCAGCATGATCTTCTGCTGCTACCTGTTCAGGTGGGATGCTCGCTCTTGTCACCTGCGAAGAACCAGCACCGGGACACTGGTTTCACTTTTTAAAATCTACTTTTACTGTAACTCACTTGTGGTACTCATGTTGTTTCTGAAATGACCACTTCGCTGTGAAGTAAGACCTCTTCTTCCTGATGTGCAAAGATAGACATGCAGTGATGTGGTGCACTAGTGAATGAAATGGAGTTACACTTTCAGAGCAACATAATATTGATATAGTATACGTATATATATATATATATATACAAAAGGGCTTATTTATACTTAACAGGTTGAGGCGACAAGGCACAAGAGAACAATATGGATACAATGAGGTAAGTAAATGACTTGTATATAAAAATATTGTTTAAACATCATCAAGGCAGACTGATTGAGTGTTTTTATTCTTTCTATAGGTGGTGCTGAAAGGAGCGAGCAAGAAACTGAGTCTTCTTGGAGTAAGTTCAGTCCCTTCATGTACAACTGTAATCTTGAAAAAGTTGCAAAAAAAATGTAGACACGTCTGAACGCATTTGGCCACTGGCTCAGATAGGTCTGTGATGCAAGGGAGCCTCGTGCTTTAACATGTTTTAAAAGATAGAAGAGAACATTTTCCACAAACAAATGGAACCACTAGAACAAAGTGGCCATTACAAAGACACAACAAAGTGAGTGTGATTCATTGGTAAAATCAAAAGGCTTTCATTCCATTGGATTAACATTTCTACTCTTTTGCACTGTGTGTGTGTGTGTGTTTGTCTTACAGCAGACCTGTGCAGTGTGTTTGGAGGAATTCAGGAGTCGAGATGAGCTTGGAGTGTGTTTCTGTTCTCACGCTTTTCATAAAAAGTAAGACATTCATGGCCTCTCCATGGCCTTAGTACCTCTATCTCTCTCTTTGTCCCTGTGTTATTCTCTCTGCACTTTTTATATTTCTTTTATCCAGTAAATTCACACGTCACCATTCTCATTCCTACTGGCTCAGCTCAATCAGTAATATGCGTAATGGTTCATCCATGGTTTATTTATGGTTACCTATAAATTAGTTTTTTTTATATGCTAGCTCTGCCTTCCCTGCAAGTGCAGGTTTTGCGTGTTTGTACGAATCTGTAACAATCACCTAAATGTCAGCAGTCTACCAAGCACCTACAGCTACAAAACAAACAGACAAAAGTAGATGTAATTATATGAGAATGCAAAACTCCCTGCCATCACAAGGAGAGCTAGCTACATGGCTACCACAGACCAACAGACTGACAACAACAGGAGAAACTGAGGGAGACTGGGAGACAAAGGCATCTTATTACAGAGCAATGGATGTTGTGTGGTTTCAGGGACCTAGATGAATCTAAGTGTATTTTTATGGGTTAGAAAACCGCACCAACCTGTGTCCACTCACCTTTACATGGAACCAGACTCTGGCCACCACTAACCAACAGCACGATTACACATCAGACTACCTCAGAAACTGATCATAAAGATCTTTCACCAACATACACCACTTTAGTACAACAGTACAACCATTTCATGCTGTGTCCATCATCTTATACATATGCATACACTGACTGGTGACACAGATATCTTGACCTGACTTTTTTAGCATAGCATAAAGCTTTAATTTATCTCCATTTATATCCATTTTCTTTCTTTTTCCTCCTCCCTCTCTCTTTGTCTGTCTTGCCTGGTTTGTCCCTCTCTCTCTCTCCATCTGCCCTTTCTCTCTCTGTTATCACCATCTCCCTTGCTCTCTCTCTCTCTCTCTTTCTCTCTCTCTCTCCCTTTTCATTTTCCCTGTCAACATGTTTCTCTCTCTCACTCTCTCTGTCTCTATTCTCTCTTTCTCTCCCTCCATCTCTCAGGTGCTTGGTAAAGTGGCTGGAGATCCGTAGTGTCTGCCCCATGTGTAACAAACCCATCTGCCGGCTCCAGCCAGACCCCCCTCAGGGAGCAGAGGGGCCGCAAGGCCTCCTGGAGGTGTGAGAGAGAGGCCCCTGACGCAGCCCTGCGGAGGGGGCTACGGCCCGAGGCACCAACACACAGCTTCAAGTGTCCTCTTTCTTAAAGAGAGAAGGAGAGAGTGAGAGAGAAAAGAATAACACAACACTTCACTGAGGGATAATAATATCCTCTCCTACCTGACCACCAACACCAACACCCCCTCCATTCTCCAAACATCCTTTATAGTCTCCTACACACACACGCACGCACACGCACACGCACACGCACACTCACACGCACACAACCACACACACCAACATACATGCACTTCTTAAATGGACTTGGGTTGCCTGGTAACTGACATAAATACTAAGACAGAAGAAGGAGGTGACAGGAGAATATATGTGTGGCCTAATCTGAGATGTTTGTGTAATGGACTTTCTATATGTGGGAGGGTGATAAGCTGATGTAGGTGACCACTTGAGAATTGTGTTCCTGTCCTGTGGCTCCACTGGTGTGTACAGTCCCTGGAGAAATGGAATTGACACTGCCCAACATAAAGGTAACAGTAAGCTCACCCTGTCGGCGGTTTCACACATGCTGGCAAAAACCTGCCACAGCCATCATGGGACCCTTATACGACACAAGTTTGAAGTTAAACGACTAAACCTGTCACAGATATACCGGGGAAAAAAGTATGTATTTCAGCTGTGTCCGGTTCTGGTGTTGGAGAGCCACCCCACAAATTGGTTTCCCCCATACTTCTGTAGATGAACAAGAGATGAGATGAGGGTCTCAGTTGAGCACAACAAACCACTTCCTGTCCAATCAAAGCAAAGATGGTGAAATTAATGACCCAAGGAGGTCATGCGAGACCAAGACTAATAACAATTTTAGATAGTGTTTAAGTTATTTCTAAGTAGTTATTTTGTATTCTTATTCTTATCATTATTATTGGCCTTCAATAAAGTGTAATGTTTCCGTGACAACGGTCCAGTGGTGTTTTGATGTGAACTTGAATTCTTCAGATTGTTCAGACTGAGCAGAATTGTGTTTCTCTAATAACATTTTATGCACTAGTTTCATTTTTGCCATAAGGGAGGGTGCAGCTGGGCATTTAACCTGCGTGAACAGTAGACCGACCTTATATAAGGTTGAAGAAAAATCCAACAAAAGCCCTTTCATGACTGGAGTCAACAAAATTCCCATCGCTTTACCCTGTTGATTCATATGTGTCAGTGGAACGGCCTTGTGACGCTGCCACTAACCGGGCATTCCCCATCAAAGATTAACAAAGAATAGATTCCTGTATACCTCGCCTAAATATATTCTAATATTTCTCAGACAAATAAACAACACCAATCATGTATTTACACAAGACGACTTTCATTACAGAGGAGGTCTAATGCCTCCATGGGTCAAGATGTCTGTGTGCTCACCTAAGATTTTACACTGGACTCGTCATGCCCAGTTCCCCCCATAGTCAAGAGGCAGCAACAGGCCTGGCATTGTGTGTCGAGTGAAAAAGAGACGCACAGACATGTATTTCGTACACAATCTCCTCCTAATGAGCTTATTGTGTGTGGAGGAGCTGGGAGCGCTGCACACACACACAAAGACACACACACACACACACACACACACACACACACACACACACACACACAGACACAGACACAGACACAGACACTCACACAAGGTTCATGGTTCAGCCAACACCAGACATCAGTGTTGGCAGCTGAATCTGGGGTAAACAGCAGGCTGGCTGGATGAACTGCTGGACACACTGTCTCTGCGGCTCAATATCATTACACATTCTGTACAAATATTCACACACACACACACACACACACACACACACACACACACACACACACACACCCACACACACTGCTAGAACTGTAAAGGGGAAACATGTGTACAAGGGACTGTTGTTTCACTGATTATTCAGATAGTCTTTGTTGTTTGCTGAATGTATAACTTGATATACATTATGATTTATGAATTCAGATTAAGTTTTGAATGACCCTATCATGCTTCTCAACATTGGGCCTTACATAATCTGTAAAATCACTCATCTTGAATACCCCATATGGCCTTGACTTTCATGACACAAAGCTATATGATATTTACCATTACATTTAGGAATATATAAGGTTGTATTTGCTGTGGCATCGGTTCACAACCATGAGACGGTCACTCAAATAAGCTTGCGCCACAGTGCTGAAACCTATCCCAAACTAGCTATCATTTAGTTATCTTATCTTTGTTATCATTTTGTAATCTGGCTATCTTTGTTATCATTTGGTTATCTTGCTATCTCCCATTCCACTACAGTATCCCTTAACATCTTTTCTCTAATCTCATCTGGTGTAAGTAAGGTGGCACCTTAATTCACTTTTTAAATGACCTTGCCATTAACCTTGCTTTAATGGCAGCATTGCTTATCTTCTCGGGATCAGTTAGGATATTTCATCCCAAACTATGTAAATACGCTGATATTAAACCATATAATTACCCTGACTTTGAGGCAATGAGTCATAACCTTTATTGAATGAGATCACTAAATCAAATGAAGAACAAGGCAGTGTTTTCTCTGTTGGGCTGACTCTGATCTTCATGCTCCCCCACGGCTCCGGGCCTGCCTGGCAGACGGACAGAGTGACAGACACTCCCTGCTGATGCAAAAACTTGGAGAGGAACGGCACACTGGAGCTGCTCAGACTTGTCCAGAGACATGCCAGTGATGAGGCTTCACACCAGGTGTGGAGCAGCCCAGCTGTGGGGCCGCAGCACAGAGTGCCAGACAGAACAGACACAGCAGCTTTCTCTCAGTCCCAGGGTAAGACTGAGAAAGACATGGGGCTGCTGAGAGATACTAGCATTGGATTTAGACCTGCTGTCAAATAGAAACCTACCCCAAATATAATATAATAAACTACCTCAAAAACATCACACAAAGCAGCTTCACGCTGGCAAAGGCAAGGCAAAGTAAGACATGTTAAGCAGTGCTAACAGTAGGCCTAATCTCTTCATGAACTTGTGTTTAAACATCTTTGAAAGTCTGACTTAATTGAACAGCCTTTGTGTTCCTTACAACCAGTTGTGAACTATACTGCAGGCATAGGTCAGCGAGTCTGCCAATCAGTCAAAGAAGATAACCTTAGTCTTGAACCCTAAATGTGACCAGGCAAACAGTTCTATAGTGCTTAGCCTCAGAATCAGAATCAGCTTTATTGCCTAAGTATGTTTACACATATAAGGAATTTGGCTCTGCTCACTAGTTAGGCTACTCTCAGAGGACAATGTGCAGGAAAATACACAGGTAACCTAAATTGCAAGAGCATGTGACAGTGACAGAATGGCTATTGTAGGGAAATGTAATGCTGATCATTTGTACAGTGTGTACACTATGATTAAAGTCAAGAGGTTGTGCTGCCAGCCTGTTCAGACAGACGGGAGATGGTTACCCTCAAATGACGACTGTGCCCCCTGCAGTGCAGGTCCCTCTACGGCGGTCTATGGCTGGTCTTAAAAAGGAGGATGAACACCATCTAGTGGTAAGGAGAACTGGAAATGTCAGTAATATCGCCACAACTCCTATTACCAGGCATTAACTGCTATTACCGCCACCACAACTTCAACTGCTTCTGTAGAGGTCAACTGGCCTTTAGCTATCATGGTTGCTGCTACTATCACAAACTAATAACAATTATGAGTAGCCTATAAAGCATAACCTGGTACTAGACGATCAATTGGGAAAATGTGTATCTCAGCACAAACAGACTAATTGGCTAATTATGTACCCAAACTTCATGGACCTTCTTCAACTAGTATAACTTTACAACATAAAAACAGCTAATTGTGCCTTCAAACAGTCAAAACGGCTATGGTCTAGTGTAGTTCCAGATCCAGCATTTGATTTGAAGTATTTAGCATATTATTGTCTCTGCAGAATTGACAAACGTGAGGACTAATCTAGATCTTTCTGTATTCAATTACATTTTTTTTCCTGAAAATGCTGATTGGTACTGAGGCTACGTTCTTTCAATCAATCTCGGACGCAAGCCTATGACGACACACATCCGTCGCAGTTTAAATATCTTAGCGACCAAATCGAGAGCGTCTCTCGTGTGGTTGCGTTGCAAACGATACTCTATAACGCGGAGTCAAACGAGGGCGTCTTGTTATTTGATGATGACATGGATGACGGAGACTGCGTTATTTTGTCAGTTTGATCACATCTGAACGTATTAGCCAACACAATGCCACCCAAACGGAGAGGTCCTTTGCTAAACCTTCAAAAAGAAGCGGATGGCTTGAAGACGAAGGTTCGTATTGTAGATGTTATCACCTTAACGTAAGCTAACTTGAGAACGTTTCAAATAATCAGCCATTGTGGTATTATTGAAAGCGGAGATTGTTACATTACATGCGTAACTGGCCAAGGTTTTGTTTCAAAACCGTTATCGTGTAACGTCATCTATAAACGCGAACGTTAGCTACATATCTAATGTCAAACAAACATTAAGGCTATTCAAGAATGCGGACCAGATTTATTTACAGGCGATGTAGTGTCAGATATGTTTTCCATCATACCGAGTACATTATTGGTCCTCTTGCAAATATCGTTTCAGCTTCCATAAATTCCATCCTGCTTTGTATTTCACAGCTGGACAAATTGTTGGTTGACGTCAACCAGCTTGATGAACAAAACCGTGCTGATTTAAGACAGAGGTATAAACGTTCGTGCATTTATCTTATTATGGTCAGTGGGTAAATGGATTGTGTCAGGGATTATCTTCATATCCTGCCCATGACGTTCCACACATATTCTAGACAAACCCTCTTGGTAATGGTGTCTGAATTATACTCTTATGTGCATAACAACAACACACACATTATGCAGTGTTTGACTCAACATAGCAGGGATGCATCAAATCTGTTATCTGCAAATTCCAGATTCACGAACACACACACTGCATCTGATAGAACTTTCTAGATTTTCTCCCTCTTGTTTTCCTCACATGCAGGTTAACCCTCTAGCTGCAATTTCCCTCCCTTTCTCTCTCCTCCGCTTTTAATAGATGTTGTGAGCTGCTCAGCGCAGTGGAGGAGACCACACAAGCTTTGAAGAAATTAACTAAAGTATGAACTCACTCACTAGTTCAGTCATTCTTCTTCATCTTAAAAAAAGACTAATACAATACTAAGTCTAGTATTGATTGACCTTCCAATATCTAAGTGAAGACGAATATGTCGTTATTTTTCTAAATATATATGTTTTAATTCAGGCAGATGAGCTTGCGCCAGTAGGCAACTATGAGCTGTTTAAGCGGGAGGAGGAGACGCGCCTGCAGGACTTCCACAACCAGCTCCGCGCCCTGGAGCTGAACCTTCAGTCCCCAGAGACCTCCGAGGCCAGGTAGCCCATGCAGTGTGGGTGGTGTTCAATGCACAGTAGGTGTTATACTTAAGTACAAGGTGCTTTAATTTCTGCACATATTTTTGTCTGTTTAGTGAGAGGTTGTCAGCACAGGCACCAGCAGGAGATCAGGAGAGTGATGAAGAGAGTGAGGACGAGGAGGAGAGCGAAGATGACGATGAGGAGGAGGAGGAGGAAGAAGAAGGAGATGA
>NC_045164.1:12523180-12525680 GCF_900700415.2 Clupea harengus
AGACAGTGGGACAGACACACTGACAGACTATCAATACTTAAATTGAAAACAATGACTCTGCACCTTTTTCCCCCTCTCTCAATGTTATTTTAATGGGCGGTCTAAAGATCACAGGGAGCTCGAGGCCTTCTCTTCAATTAATTCCTGAAACAGAAAAACAAACACATGCACTTGTAGCCTCTAAATTAGTGATTTTTATATTAGACATTTTATGATGTCTGCACTTTTCCAGAGTGCGTGGGAAAATGCAGAAAAACTCATGAAGAGGTCAGAGAAGGTAAAGTAAACTTTGATTTGTTTGCACTTGTGTGTGTTCAATTAAGAGTATAGTTGCACCTTGAAAAACCTTTTTATAATTTATGTGTTTTATGCTGTTTTCATTCATCTTTGTGTTAATTTGTTTTGTGTGTGTGTGTGTGTGTGTGTGTGTGTGTTTCAGCGGGACATGTCTGTTGTGAAACGGGAGTTTGTAAGGGTGTACATGGACCATGTGTTTCCCCTGCTCTACTCTGCGGACATGCCCACGCCTCACTGGGCAGATGAGGAGGTAGCCAATCAGAGAGCTCGAACCATTTTCACCAGCAAACCATCCAGCGACTGTGGCCATCAAGCTTTTGACATCTCCCAGGTCACCTATGACCTCCTCAGCTCAGCCAGACACTGACCAGTGAGGGCAGAACATCACCCAACACTGACCAATCATTGTTAAGCATGGCTATTTATTTAGCAGTCAATGTACAGATATATCTTATGTTGTCCAAACGCCTGCATGTGTCACTTAACAAAAAACATGGAAAAAAAGCACAGTGTATTTATTGAATCATAATAAATATTTTTTAGAAACTTAATTCCAGAACTTGTCTTATTTACACTAAGGTCTGTGGGGAAGTACAAAGAGGGAAGGTGTTATAACAGAGGACCTTTAAACACACACACACACACACACACTAACACACAAATATTACTCACAAGACTCAAAAGAATAAAGTTGTAACAACAACTGCAACAATACGTTATTTTCAAAGTATTTGGGGTGAGACCTTATCATATTCTCATCTAGTCACATTCTTGCCCATGTGAGTAGAGTGTAGTGTGTATGCATTGGTGTGTTTACAGGTGTGTGTCTGTGTGTGCATTGCTTCAGTTGGAATGCAATCTTTTCATGGCCATAAGGCTTGGTGAGTGGAACCACGTCCCAAACGTCTCTGATCCTCACCCCACTGATCAAAGGGACCTACACACACACACACACACACACACACACACACACATGAAACCAAACCCATTCCAAACATCCCACCTAGTGGAAGATTATTAAGTAAGGGTTACCACAGAGACGTGACAAAGCCAGGGACGTCCTACTCTATCCAGCCCGTTGTGATATATATGAACAATGAACATATTCATATGAACAGCATGAGACAGCTGCTTCTCTCCTGTTCTCACTAGCAGTATGAGTACATCAGACATACACATGCCCACACACACACACACACACACACACACACACAGCTGCTTCTCTTCTGTTCTCACTAGCAGTATGGGTACATCAGACATACACATACACACACACACACACACACACACACAGCTGCTTCTCTTCTGTTCTCACTAGCAGTATGGGTACATCAGACATACACATGCACACACACACACACACACACACACACACACACACACACACACACACACACACACACACACACACACACACACACACACACACAGCTGCTTCTCTCCTGTTCTCACTAGCAGTATGGGTACATCAGACATACACCTGCCCTAACTGACCAGTACTCACAGACTGATGCTGTGGCCCTGGGGGAGTCTGACAGGCCAGCAGGACCCGATGTCTAGAGCGCTGTGGTCAATGATGGCAGAGTGGAATGCCTGCCATGTGTGTTTATGTACTTGCCAAACAAGAGCAAATGAGGCAAAGCCGCCGGGCACCAGGCAGAGATGCCTATCAGGGGGAGAGAAAGAGACAAGTGGAGGAGAGTGGTGCGCTCCGGACCTGCTGCACGAGTGTCCTTTGCACACACAAGAGTAACAGAATAACAGGGGACGAAGATAAAAGGAGATGCAGGTAAGATAAGAATCCTCAGGTTCAGGTCTAATTGATCCAGCTGTAACAGTGGATAACTCCATTGCCCTACTGAAACTCCTGTAAGGGGCCATTTAGGCTTTGGAATGCATTTCATTAGGTGTGGTAAAAAAGAGAGGGAGGAGCAGAGACAAGGTGATAAATGGCAAAATCCTTCCCTCCCTCCCTCAATCCCTCTCTCTCTCACGCTCTCTCTTTCTCTTTCTCTTCCTCTGCCTTTCCCTACCTTGAATTCTGGACTGGAGGTATACATGCTCCCAAAGTTTACTGATGAATAATGGAACCAGTTCTTTCACATTCTATTTCATTAATCTATTGAGCAACTCTTAATATATTCCACCCTAGTCTGTTACCATAGAGATTACCCGCAGAAGCCTCCTGTATTGTTCCTGGGTA
>NC_045164.1:12530680-12590680 GCF_900700415.2 Clupea harengus
ATATAATAACATATTTTATAAATATATATATATTGTTAATATGAGCTGAAATATTTTTGCTTTGGACCCAACCATGCATGTACAGATCAAGTGTATGTGTATGCACTTCCTCTTTTCAATTTGCATGTTCATAAAAACATTCATGTGACTTTACGTAATACAGGCCTCCTTAATGTGGCCTACCTGCTACGCTGGTCATTTTGTGGTTACTGTCAGATATGACTTAAGAAACTGATAAAATGAAATTGCAATAATATTTGGTAATTTCCTAGCTTATCGTTCCTGGATAAGCGAGGTGGTATTGAATGTGTTCAGTTCAGTAAAAGGCAGCTGAAAGAGGCGGGATGATAACATTGTTTGCTCAGTCTGGTGGTTTCAATGTGCTCTCCTGAGATCCGTGCTGTATCATTGTTTCATTGTGAAAATCCTGCTTTACAATGAATTGTTTGTCCAGGGTAGAGTCTGAGCATTAGTGGGTGCATTCTGGTTTCTTTCTCAGTCGTCTGACTCCAAACATTCCAAGATTTTAGAGTAGGCATGTTTAAAAATGATCACAGTTTTGCAGATGGTTGTAATCTCAGCTAAATCCTGGTCCAACCATACAGAAAAAAGATTTTTTTTTTTGTAAATCTACCTATCTAACTTCGTCTAACCATTACCGTGGGTATCAACAACCAAGGTATTGTGTGTATCTCATCGTCAGCAAAAAAAAAAATGGATTATAATTGATCTGAATGCAAATCACACATGAAAGCTGCTAGACTTTTTTGACTGCTGATTTATGGGAAGATGGTTGCTCAAACCTTTGCTGTTTGTCCATGGCAGTTAATGATGTCATGCTATGATACCACACCTGCAAATGAATGAAGTGAAACATAACAGAGAACCCCAGTAATGACTCTGTTGGGCGTTCAGTAACGCTGCATGTGTACTGCTTCATCTAGAGAATAAGTGAATGAGTTATGACTGATAAAACACGCCTCCATCCCCTGTCTTTCTCTGACGCTCTATCTCTCTCACCCCCCAGATATTTGGCGGACTTGTATGGATCCTGTTGGCAGTCACAAAGCTTACCTTCTTTGTGAACCCTCAAGGCTGGGTGATGTTTGTCTCTATCTTCTGCTTTGTCTTCACCACCATCTGGCTCCTCATCTTTCTAATTGGATGCAACAAGGGCGGTGTGTGGCCGGGCATGGTGAGAAATGAATGCTTCAGACAGAGATTTACAGTACAGTGCAGATATACATTTTCATCAGTATGTGTGCTCCATGGGTATCAAACCCATGACCTCGGTGTTATCAGCACCCCGTTCCACCAGTTGAGCCTAGAGCCAGAGGGAGGGAAACACACTTTTGTGTCGCCAGTTTCTCACTAATTTAGGGTCTAAATACTAAGATGAGGTTCTTGCAGTAGAACACAACATAAGATCCTTCAATGTTTAAGAGAACATCTTTACAGTAAGTTCCAAACTGAATCCTTTTGACTTGATAGTTTCTCCTATACGTACTCGTGGAAGAACACTTGGAATTCCTCCGTAGCAGTGACGCTGATTACGTGCCATAGAATGACACAAAGGCACAAAGAATGACTTTTCCCATCTCTCCTTCCTAGGATACCGCATATAATGCCACCGCTGCTCTATTCTATCTGAGTGCAGCAGTGATCCAGGCCTATGTGACCCTCCGGTTCGGCCAGGTCCAAAACACTGTTGGTGTTGATCTCTTTCTAAAAGACTACCGGCTGAACATTTCTGCTGTGGTGAGACCATGGCTTTTATCTTTCTCCCAGGATTAAAGGGTGTTCTGTATGTAGTGACAATGCACATTTAAAGTTGAATGTGAGTTTGTTGACGTGTGTGTGTGTGTGTGTGTGTGTGTGTGTGTGTGTGTGTGTGTGTGTGTGTGTGTGTGTGTGTGTGTGTGTGTGTGTGTGTGTGTGTGTGTGTGTGTGTTTGTGTTTGTGTGTGTGTGTGTGTGAATGTTGTGTTTTCAGGTCATGGCCTTTATTGCCACGCTACTGTACGTCATTCACACAATTCTGTCGGCCCTGCGGTGGAAATCCTCCTGAAGGACAACAGACAGCCAGACAATACAAGACAGCTGCCTTGGACCAACAGTGGCCAACATCAAATCCCAGTCACACACATCAATTACAATGCAGTCAACAACAACAAACACAACAACAACAACCAACATGGCAACAGAGACAACCCCTCAAAAGCCTCACGAACAGTCAGTAAGACTGATTGTGAACGTTCCCATATTATGGTTTACACACCCTGACTCAAATTCTGCCATTCACATTTAGTTAATCTGTTGTGGCTAAATCTATATTTGTGACCGATGCTAACATGGGGTAGAAAATCACAAAATGTTAGAGGGTATAGGGGTTAGAGTTTCCCTTTTGTTTTGCTATATACCTATCTGTGTATGTCTATAAAAGAACTACAAAACTGAACAGAAATCTGGTTTGAGTTGAATCGTAGTATTTAGTAATATATGTCAATCTACAGTAATATAGAGAAAATTAAGTCAAATAAATTAAACAAGAGCACACACTCGAGTTTGCCAAAAAATGCTTACCTGTCACTCTTGACATGATGTAAAATGTAACTTAAGGTGTGATCAAACATCAAGTGTTTTTTTAAATAAATATCAAATTTGTCAACGTTCTTGTTGAGTATGTCTGTGTACACGTAAACATGTACACACACACACACACACACACACACACACACACACACACACTGTTAGATACATTTATATAAAGATGTTAATATTAATGAGACAGAGACCAGCAATCAGAATTACACCAGCACTTTATCTTTTGCAAAAGAGGGAGAGTGTCACAACCAAATATCATGAACAAACTCCAAAGATGAGCTGGGCGCAGCCAGCTATGAGTATATATATATATATATATGTTATATGAGTATAAAACAACATGTTTCATGAGCAGACACGGGGCGTTATTTTGTCCCAGGATGTTGATATGTCTGTTTCGTATCACTACAGAAGTGCTCTCAAACATGTCCTTGAAAGAAAAACAGTATGTATGACTATCAGTAAAAACAGGATGTATGCCTCAGTAAAACAGTATAAGCATTCAGATTAAAAATAGAATAACAATGTATTACATTTCTCTATCACACACACACACATTCAGTCTGCAAGAAAGGTGTTAGGAGGAATTGCATCCTTTTAATGGCACTCCTGCTTTTCTACATAGTAGAATCGACCGCGTTGAGTATCACAATCACTTGCTGACACACACTCTCACACAAACACACATGGCTTCAGTGACCGTTAACTTCTTGCCCAGAGGATGTGCAGTGTTCACCACCATGCCAGACATCCTCTTCATCCCTGAGCTTGTAAGTACAAAAGGCCTTTCTGATAAGCACTGGTCGCTGTGGACATGTTTCAATAACAATCTATGTTACAACACAAATGTAATATCGCCTATAGGTCTATAATGTAGGCTACAACTAGGCTGATGAAAAATTACAATGTCCTCAAATCAGTTTGACTGTTACCGTGATGCCATCCTGGCATTTAAGATACAGTACGATGATGTTTGACACATCTAATTTGATGCAATCAAAAACTGTCAGACTGTCCTGCTTAGCATTCATAGACGTGTACCTAAAGAACTAAAGATGTTATAGCTTTTCAATGGACACTTCTCAAGCAATTAGAGATGTTTACTATTGCTAGCTAGTTGGTTTTGAAACCTTATATCTTGCATAATCTATGCATAATCTAAATTATAGCCTACAGCTACATAAGATCATCATCAAAGCAATGACACTACGAGACGAGATAAATGCTATCGATCATCTGTCAACGTTAGCAAAACATGGTTACTGCCCCAAAGAAGTGACTATTCACCGTAGTCTAAGTACCATTCTAAAGGTCGCTGGTTTTACCATCACATTATGGGCTTCCAAACAAACCTAGAGAGTAGCTGATGTTTCTGATGGATTACGCCCTACTCGTACAAATAGAACAATTTGATTAGCTAATCACTATGTGTCTTACAATCAAAATTAGATGTTTTATTCATTGCTACAAATGAGAACGAGGTAAAGGCTTTAGAGAAGCTTCACAGACAGTGAAATGTGATTGATAAGTTCTGTTTTCTCCCCACGTTGTCTAATATCCTGTTTTGTATATGAGCATTACTACCACACATTTTGTCCGGCAGATTTTTCTTGGATTTCTTATACTTTTTACCATAAATGTACCATAAAGAATGTGATCTAACCAAGGGACCAGGCTGATAAATTAGATGATTAAATGCTTATCCAATGACACCTTGAACTGGTTCAAAATGTGTTTCACACACCAGAGAGCAAGAGGAGGGGTTAAGGGGGTTGCGTGCGTGTATGTGTGAGTATGTATGTGTGTACTAGGGATGTACCTGAATACAAATACATTATTTGGGAAAGCACAAATACAAAGGTTCTTGTCAAGTGTCAGCCATTATGTTTCTTCAAATCAATTCATATCATTGCGGATAAAAATGCCCAGATGGTTCATAAAACTTAGTTGAAGTTTAAAAAAAAGAGAGATAGACAAAAATATTTGGAGGGATTTGGATCATCAGTGAATATTAGATTTGAAAACCACACCCACCTCTGGTCTTCTATCCAAATACAGATGCAAAGAAATATCATTTTGTTGGTTGAACAGATACCGATAATGTCTCTGTACACCTCTAGTGTTGTGATGTTGACCTAAAATTTGGTTTAAATAAGAGGAGGAAATAGGTTAGTTGTGGAAATTTCAGTACTACCAGTAGAGTTACAAAAATGTCACAGGGAATCTTCAGAGAACTACAATAAATATGTATCAATCCATACCTGAAGCTTAATGCTGTATATGTCTAAATAAGGCTGTTTTTAAGGGTTAATTAAAGTTGCATGTGTATTTTGACATTTAGAGAATGGGTGAAAGTCATGATGGATAAAACATTCCTTCACTCTCTGTCTCCCTTCGTTTTTCTGTCTCTCTCTCTCTATCTCTCTCTGTCTCTCCCCAGATATTTGGCAGAACCTGGTAGCATTCAGAAATGTTGTTGTGAAGATCCCTCAAGGCTGGGTGATGTTTGTCTCTGTCTTCTTCTTCGTCCTCACCACCATCTGGCTCCTCATCTTTTTTAACTGTTTTAAGGGTACCATAGCACTGTCGGAAACCACATTGTGGCTTCAATATATCTCCTGTTTTTCTCACAGATATTTCGCTAATGAATTTTCTAGTCCTCTGGGTGCGGCAAATATAGCGAGGGCTATACGAGGTATAGTCAAGTCTCTGGAGAGACGAATTAGGAGAGCTATCTTCGGTCCTCTGTAGGGCTCTGGGTGCGGGAACATAGCTAGGGAAAATATTTAACAGGGAAAGGCGGAATCTATGAAGCAGCACTATGGTTCCGACTAAGCTAAAGACCAGGCAGAAGGGTTTTATTACTTTTATCATGATTATAGTAATCCAAGAAGCCTATCAGAACATCAGGTTCTGATACGATGTTGATCATTACTTTACTCCATGTATTGCTCTTGCTGCTTGTTTTTATTGATTTTGTGTAACGCACTTTGAACTGCAACTCTTGTATGAAATGTGCTATATAAATAAAGTCATACTTACTTTCTAATTGGATGCAACAAGGCCAGGATTGGTGAGATATTTACATGTATATTCATTCATCAGACACTTCTATCAGTGATTTAAAGTACAGTGCAGTTATATATATAGTTATATATAGTATGTGTGCTCCATGGGTATCAAACCCATGACCTTGGTGTTATCAGTACCCTGTTTTACCCCTTGAGCAGCAGGAACATAGATAGATAGATAGATAGATGGACAGACAGATAGATAGATAAAGTACTTTATTAATGCCCAAAGGGAAATTATATCCTTCTCAGGGAAACAAATAGATAGACAGAAAGCAGTACATAGAGTGAAAAACAGTTGATATACAGACACTTGGTGAAGACAGAGAAAAACGAGTAGGATATGGAAGATGGCTCTAATCAATACTGCTTGTTATACATATTCATATTGACAGATAAATAAATAATATTTAGATGACACGGCAAACAGATATCTAATCCCTATTTATCTGCTCTTTTCTCATCTCTCTCTATCTCTGTGCATCACTCTGTTTTCTCTCCTTGTCATCTTTAATCTCTCTTCACTATTTTATTCTATCTATATGCCATATCATGTCTGTCCCTCTTTCTGTATCTTAAACATCAATAGCAACGCATTCACCACCACAACTACCTTATTGACACCCTATCAACCACCACAGCAATAATCTCAACTACCTTAGCAACCACACTGACTACCACAGCAACATCTTGAAACCAACATAGCAACAATCCCAACTACCCTGACCACACCTATCAACACTATCTCTCTCTTTCTTTCTCTCTATCTTAATATCTTACTAAACCATCTCTTTAATTTCTTTGCATCTAACTATATTTAACTCTGAGATGTTTTACATAGCCCCTCCCCCCTGTTTATGTTTTGATTTGCATGCACTGGTATTTCCTTCAGGAAATGCATAGCTAGTCAATAAATGTAACAACAGAGATACTTACTTGCCACTCTTGACTTGATGATGTGAAACGTAACTTCAGATGTGATCAAACTTCAAGTGTTCTTTCAAATAAATATCAAATGTGTCAGCTTCTAGAGTATTTTTGTGTATTTATGCGTGCATGCGTGAAGGCGACAGTCTAGGATGAGGTAACTGTCCATCTCAAAAATGCATAAGGTATCACCACAACAAATGCAAACCCTGCTGGCTACAAAACAAACAAACAAACAAACAAACGAAAAGTTGGCGACCGTTTTTACTAGTTCTCTGTGGACATAACACCACATCAAGCAGGTAGCTCGGGGAGCTGATATTTACGGGGTGTGTCCCTGCGGAAGGGACCGTAATGTTTAAGCTGGTTTTTCAGGTCCTGCACTCTGTTGAAAAGGTGCACCTGTGGCTCCGTTAGTCCACTCAAATAACGGTCAGAGGAGACAGCGGTCATGGCAGTGGCCACAGCTCAGCCGATGGGGAATCTGCCCAGTGGGCTTGGGATTTGTACTACTGCACCGGATATATTCTATTTACCTGAACTGGTGAGTGCATGCAACGTAGTTTGCAATGTTTCTGAAATCGACAACGACTTAAGCTAAATACAATTCTTCTCTGTAAAACTTTTCATCTTTACATTTTAAAAAGAGATATCCTGTGTAAATATGGTTACAAAGAACCCAGGTTCTGTCATATTTTCATGGTCAGCATGCGCACTAAAATGAGTAAAACACATTACACGTAACTTTTACTAGGTCTTTTTGTAGCACATCTTGGGCATTCGTGAATGTGGTTCCTGTATTATCTCAACGTGTGCCTCAACTTAGCAACGGAATAATCGTTTAGAGCACAGTTTCAGTTAACTTCATTTAACCTGCATGGGAATATGATTCTGCTGGACTCGCCCTGTTGCCTACGAGGTGCACAGGTGTATTTCACACTCAGGTTAAATAGGATAACAGGATAGCTCAATGATGGGGCTTTGGCTTTTGGTCATTCAATCCTATTTATGGCTAAACATGCATCTTTTAGTGAATAGATTATATCAGTAATTTCAGAATTGTTTAGGTAGGGATGTAAAGAGTTTCAGTTGTCTACCCCCAAGCAGTATAAACACTACTGGTTCCAGTCAGAGGATGGCATTGTTTTAAAAATGTAAGTAGTTATCATTGTGGTTTCACATACCTAAGGCTTTGCAAGATTGCTGCCTAATCTTATGTTCTGATGTGATTGAATATTCTCTTCTTGAGAGCATCTGTGTTGTTGGTTGGAAATTAATGAAAGTTGAGGTATGCTGGCAGAAGTCTAATTCTGCTTTGATGAAAAAGGTTCTTTACTATGATGGTGTTCAGTAGAGTTCAGTCTGCAATGAAGTCAGTGTAGACTGTTTAGACTGACTATGTACAACGTGTTCCCCGTCAGTCATTGAAAGATAATGTAATTCTATCTATCGAACACGTATGTGAATGTACATCATGTGTATGGACCATGCAGCAAGCCACATGAACCAGGTTATGCCCAATACATTCTCCTGATCGTGTTTGTGTGTGTAATGGTAGGTGTTTGGAGGTTTGGTGTGGATCCTGGTAGCTTCCACACATGTGACGCCAGACAATCCCCAGGGCTGGGTGATGTTCGTCTCTGTTTTCTGTTTCATCATGACCTTCCTCTGGCTCATCATCTTCGCCTGTGGAGGGCACAAGAACAGCGGAGGATGGGCCACTGCGGTAAGAACTAGCCCCACAGTGGCATTCATCTGTGTGTGTGTGTGAGTGTGTGTGTGTGGTAAATGGTTAGATGTATTTGCATGATTGCACATACAGTGTGGTCTAGGTAATTTGCTCTGTCCATATTTTTTTGCGCACTAGAACAGCCTGGCTGTAGAATTTGTGCTCATTGCAGGCCTAAGTTCATAAGTCTTTGGATAATACTAGCTTGAAATGTGTGCTCATTGCAGGCCTAAGTTCTTGATAATACTAGCTTGAAATAAAGAAAGTGTGTGTGCTGCATGTTTGTCACAAGTCTTTATAAAGATCACAGACATGTTGCATGTTGTTTTTTCACTGGTATATCTCTTGCTCATCTATTAAGCCCCCACACCTCCTTTGTGTACAGGACTTTGTGTATCACTTCCTGGCTGCCCTGTTCTACCTAAGTGCCTCGGTTCCACTTGCCCTTGTAACCCTTGGTTACTCCAAAGATAGATCTAACCTAAAGTACTACCAGATCGACATTGCAGCAGTGGTAAGAACCTCAGCACGTCTTACAACATCCACAGCTCCAACACACCCACACACACACACACACACACACACACACACACACACACACACACACACACACACACACACACACGCATGTTAACTCATTAGCATTGATAATAACTGATACAAAGGTTTATCTGCAGAATAGTAAATTATGGATAGTCTTATTTTAATATTACATAAATAAAACTATTGAATCTTTAATTTTTACAATAATTCAAAGCAAAATCACATTGGTATTGAGGTCAAAATGACAACTGACTGATGTGATATTTTGTCACGGGTTAATCAATGTGTTTCACTTTAGTTAAAGGTTCTATTGATTGACATTCAACTAGTTGTTTTCGTAAACTAATCAATTAAATAATGTTGGAATGAAGTAATGCCTATGTAAACAGAAAGAAACTATAAATGTTAGTAGTTAACATTACTGACTTTATTTATACTGAAAAGTTAAGTCTGCAAACTAAGGTTAGTTAATAGCTAGCAATAGTTAATAGCATCGGCTGAGTTTAGCTGACATGGCTGTGTTTTGTTGATCTGGGGTCTTTACACTCTGGTCTTCTTCAGGTTTTCTCCTACACCGCCACACTCTTTTACTTCATCCACTGCATCCTCTCAGCGATCAGGTGGAAGTCTTTCTGATCAAGACTGCATTCAGCCAGAAAAACTACAAAACACAGAACTCTGGGAGAGTGAGAAGAATCTCAAGTCAGTCCTGTTGGAGAAAGGTTGCTCTCTCTAAACCTCTCTCTCTCTCTCTCTAACATCCGATTGATAACGTCAGTGGTTTAGAGAGCAGTGTTTGTTTTATACAAACTCCCAAACAGATATAGGCCTACAAACATAAATTCATTAGTAATGTACTGTACAAATACCTGTATGTTTTCTGTTGGGTGTCTATGCACACACGCTTAGACTCATTGAATCGTTTTTTCACCTATTTTTATTAAGCATATTCTTGATCGATAGTAGAAGAAAAAAAATAGATTTTTGTAATCAGATTTTTGTAAAAAAAAATAAACAAGACACAGATTTATGGCGCTTGACTAAACCGAACTTTTATAAAGTCAAACTTTGTACTGAGAGGGCCTGTTTTATATATTTCAACTGCTGAGTATGCATTTTGTCAGAAATATGCCTAACATAATGTTTTAAATAAATGAACATGCATTGAAGATCCTGTCAATGGATGTACTGTGACATTTGTGTAGTGTGCATGTGAATGAGGCATTTACAGCCCTACAAAGGTATTTTTTGAGTTACACATTGCACAACATTCTTGATCTTGAATGTCCTGAATTTAGGCCTACTTATCAACTGAGCACTGCATGTGTGATCTAGATACCCGCGCCCATTTTTGCAGGTCTCCAAGGGAAGAGCTTAAAATTCTAGAAACTTCGGTGCCCCTTGAAGGAACGTTTGACAATTCCACCATTTTACATTGCAAAGAACCTCGTATTAGCACAGACCCATAGTGGCAATGATTTCACTTGTGAATAACAATGATGATTACAAGAAAAAAGCACAATGTTTAAGAAAGAAGTACAAGGAAACACTGAGAGAGAGAGCAATGTGAGGAAGCAGGTGTGCCTGTAGATTTGTGCTGATAAACGATGTCAACGAGAACACATTTTCTAATGATTTTCCTACACTCAGTGCATCCTTGTGAGCCGCTCATGGTTCGGTAATACTAAAGGCTCGCATGTCGCAAATGTGGCTAAGATGTAAGGCTGTAACTGTGAGAAGTGGTGTGTTAAGTCTCAGATTACATCCAGCATGGCGGGTTATGGACGTTTCGCTAAGGACCGTTTCATGTGCGGGGCAGGAGGTATCGGCTCAAATTTCCGCTCTTTTCAGGTTCTGCCATCTTCATCCCGGCCTGTTATGTGCTGAGGTCTGAAGCCCCCACTCGTCTCGTGCTCACTCATTCCTGCGCGGACAATACCCACATGACTCGGGTGTCACGCTAATATGGGCCATCAGGTCATGGACACGGAGACTGATCCCCATGCTACTGTCCCTAAGAGCGGCAATACACACACACACACACAAACACACACACACACAACTAAAAGGGCTCACACAAAAGTTGAGCTCTTGTAACACGCATTCATTTCCTAATGGCGTTTTAGTTGAAATGATGTAGGCCTAGACTCAGCTGAGTATTGGGTAAGTGTAGACTTAAGTTAAACCTGGTTAAACCTTGGCATGCTAATGTGGAGAAACAGAAACCTGAAACAGAGGCAAAAGACCTTTGTGAGTACATTCGTGTATTTACACTGCAAACACAAACAGAATAGAATAATAGCTAAAGCTCTCCTAGGTGAGTCAGAGGAAAAGCAAATATGTATTCAGCTAGGATTCTAGTGAAAACCTAGCATGACTGCAAATTTAGAAGTACGACACACCGTTAAGTAAAAGGTGGGTGTATCAGCCAAACGACAAACACAGCCGTATCAGTGACTTAAGTAATCATCCAGTTTAGTTTTTAAGGCCACATTCTCCCCACCTGGAGGCTGACTGTAGCTCAACAGTGAACACATGGGGGCAGTAGATCTCCAATCTGCTTGAGCATATTGAAGCCAGTCAGCTTGTAAGAACAGGAAAATTAGTGAAAACAAATGCTTTTCATGTAGTCAGCACTTTAACAATTTAAACCTAAGACAGAACCCCTTTCAACATCCATTCTCTAATGTGTGTTTGAGTTGCACCTATTCACACAAACAAGCCTCATCCAGGAATTGATAATGGTAAAGAAGGTGTGTGTGTGTGTAAAGGTGGTTTCAAACCATTTCAAACACAAAAAGGCCAGCTGAAGATACCAGGCGGGCATAACATGGGCAGAGTAGTCATCAGTGCCCCTGCAGAGAATCTCTCTGCATTATGCATGAGGCACAGAGGCTTCCCCAAGGGGCCACTTACAAGACAAACACCAGACACACACACACACACACACACACACACACACACACACACACACACACACACACACACACACACACACACACACAGAGTCTAAACACAAGATAAAATCAGTGTGCGGGTGGGAAAATAAAATATGAAGGTTAAAGGCAAGGACAACAAACAGGACTTGATGAGGCTTTGGTGTGTGCTTGTGTATGGATGTGAGTGTGTGTGTGTGTTTGATTGATTTCATGCATGTGGGGTGCTGACTGTTGTGAGTGGTCTGAGCATCCTTGCAAGTGAAGGCTCTTCCCAAAAGAAGAAGACAAAAAAGAGAAGTGCCAACTAAGCCTGGCGGCTTAAAACTTTAATCAGCTCATTATTGTGACAACATGACATACGCAGATACACTTGCACCCGGTCTCCTGCTCCACATACCCAACCAGAACAGAAACATATAGAACTATACAGACCAAGAACCAGTCCATGTGCGGTCAAATCAGTCATTTTAGTTTCAGTTCATAATGAAACAGTGGCATATCCTGGAAGGATTCATATGACCATGAGCAGGTAGCCTCTGAAAGGTGGTTCAAAGGTGGTTTCTGACTGGCCAAGTTGAATCACCAGATGGTCCTTTTCACTCCCGTCCATACGGAGCGCTTCATCCCCTGGGCTACCTGAACTTCCTTCCAGTTCAGGCGCGTGCTGGGCACCTCGTCCTCTGGCTCGGGGTCCTGGCGGGCTCCACCCGCGGGCTGGGCAACAACGATGGGCAAGGGGCCACGCTCGGCCTGGAACTCCACCACGTTCAAGCACCTCTTGTCTGCCAGAGTCTGGTGTGTCTCCTAGAGAAGGAAAGAAAGAGACAGGAACATGAAAAGTAATTATAATAATAATAATAATAATATACTTTATTTGTATAGCACCTTTCATACAAAACAATGCAGCTCAAAGTGCTGAAGTAAATTAATTAATTCAATGAATTTTCCTCTTGAACTTCAGAAACCAAATCCCAGTACTGCTTTGTGGACAGTAGACTAGAACTATGTGTGTGGACAGATCCTTTCTTAAATGACCCGTGCTCACAGTTTAAAGAGGGCCGGGTCTCATTTCTTTGTATTCACTGTTCAATATTCAACTTTGCATTCACCTGTACATTTTGCGCTAATATATTATATATATATATATTTATATACATTATATATAAGCATTAAGTTAGGGCGAATGACAAGTAGAAGTACCTGCCACAGAACAGTCTGGCAATGAGCGGAGTGGTCACTTTTTCATATTAGAATGTTAACCTGTCCTGTCACTGGAGGAAGATCTCCACGGCGACTGCTGTGTGACTCACCTGATTGGCCAGGCCGTGGAAGAGGGCTCTGGTGATGTTGAGGAGATTGACTGAGCCCTCTGCTTTAGCATACAGGTCCTGGACGCCAATCAACTTACACAAGGTGATGATTGCTCTGTGGCAATGCAGACCGTAACCTACACACACACACACACACACACACACACACACACACACACACACACACACACACACACACACACACACACACACACACACAATTACTAAGAGCACCCAGAAACAGACTGAGAATCTGACATTTTGTATTTAGGTCAGCCGTTACCTTTGTTTTGTTTCTTCATGCGTAGGGTGGTCTTTTTGAATTTTGCTTCAATGTCATGGTAAACTAGAAAACAGGGAGAAAATGGAGTAAGCTTTGTAGTGATGTTCATGGTCCTTCAAAGGTCAGTTTGCCAGGTCTTAAGCTTTCATTTGGCATTGCACGAGCACACACACACACTAACTGCTCGATTTTTTGTTGTTGTTTTGGTGGTGGTTGACCTTTAGATCACGACTCAGTGGATTTTGTGTGTGAAGCACTTCCTGTGGGCTGTTTCACACCAAATGTGTGAGGCGAATGACAGGGGTCACAGAGTTCAGATACACACCTGCCACATACACACATGCGTGCCCACACACACACACACACATATATGCACACACAAAAGCTGAACATTTGCTGTGGCTGCAGGGGGCCTGTGATTCAGTGTGTGTATGAGAGAGAGAGAGAGAGAGAGAGAGAGAGAGAGAGAGAGAGAGAGAGAGAGAGAGAGAGACTGACGCAAGTATCTGCCCACGCTAGAGTCCAACGGAACTGTGGTGATCTGTCCAAGGGTGTGTGACTTACTGGTGTGGTTGTTGTATCGCTCAATGTAGTACAGGTAATGTATGGCTCTGTTCTTTGCCTGGAGATACAGGAAGGCGGTTAGAGTTAGCCTATTATCCCAACAAAATAGGAAATGCAATGCAACTCACACACACAAACAAACCAACATCGTATATCAGCAGAAGCTTACTTTTCTCAAAGCTGTGGTTCTGTCTGCTGCTTTCCCCACGGCAAACCCTGTGGAGGTGGAGGTGTACACACACACACACACACACACACACACACACACACACACACACACACACACACACACACACACACACACACAGAGAAGTTGCTCTTTATGAATAATATTATAAAACACACTGCATACAGAGGCAACCATTTCTACTCTAGGGGCCAGGAGATAACACATTGGACAACATTATTAATCATAACATTTGGGTCTGTGGAAAGATGTAGCCCATCTGTTTCATTAACTCTTTTTAAAATTATTAACATTTAGAGGGAACCAAATATTCAATCCCCTTTAGAGGAGAGCAAAGTGAAATGGACCACAACACTGACATGACGGTTTATTAAACTTTTCCCGTAACTTGGAAACACGAGTTACAGGAATGACATTTTAACATTAAATCATTTCATCTCACTAGTATGTCATTTACGAGCCACAGAAGCCTAACTTCAACCTGCATTCATTTGAGTAATAACTCTTTCTTTTTCACCCACTCACACCTGCTCAGTCTACAGACAGACACATAGATGGACGAAAATACACACAAATATGTCTCACCTGCAGCTCCGTTACCGTTGCCCACGGCGACAAGGCAGCTGATGGACCTCTTCCTGCCCTCCTTGGCCGTCATATGGAACACACTCTTCACCTGTCAGTCACAGAGAGACACACACACACACACACACACACACACACACACACAAAACAGGTTAGGTGCCTGCCTAGTCTAGTGACAGCATCCCCACAGGCAATCCCCAAAGAGAAGCCCCGTGGGAGCCCCCCAGGAAAACCAGGACTACAGCATGATATGATTTCAGTGCTGCCACATTCCTTCTAACTGCAGTAACACTTCTACCCACTCCAGCCTGCCATTCTCCTCCATCAATGGCCTTCTTTCACCTCCCATCTGCACACAGGCCTCTGACGGAGACGCCACGAGAGCTCATTTGCAATTAAATCATGGACGCTTAACGACCTCTTTGATTTCTGTACATGCCATTTGCAGCCGAGAAAGAGTCGGAACGCTGTTATGGCTTCACAATGGACATTTACTGCTGGCTTTTATTGCGTGTGAAATGCCTTTTTTTTTTTCATAACGCCTCTACCCAGCCAAAGTGAGTGCCAAGATGGCCTCCCGTCCACACTGGATGGGCCAGGTCCAACATCAGAACCCTGGGGCACTTCTGTCCTGAACTAATATGAGATATTTACATGGAAGTCAAGCGGAGTGTCTGATTGGGGAGCAAAGGGTACATGGATACCTGTAAGGCCCGACCATGCCAGGGGCCAACATGACATTCTAGTTGTGCATCATAGCTTAGATAGGGTATTTAGGTACGGTCCTTAAATGGTCCTGCTTAATGCTGCTGCAATAGTTTCTGTGTCAAATCCACCACAAGCCACCCCTAGTGCAGGGTCTAATGTGTCCATCACAAACACACACAGAAGTGAGGATGCTCATAACAGTTCACACACTCACACACTGCCTTGACAGTCCAGCTGCCTCTGAGCTGTGTAACGTCTGTGGCGTCAGCCTGGCGGTCCACCAGCAGGGGGCAGTCTAATGCTACGCAGCCTTGCACGGCTTCAGCTCTGCCCTTCACTTAACACAGAGGAGCTGCGGAACTATAGGTTCAGATTCTAGCCTAACCACCTATCAGCACCTCTTTCTAGCCTCCATTAGAGCTATCCTCAACACAACATGGCCACATTAAACTCCACTGGATGGGGTGAGGGAACGAGGGAGCTAGAAGAGAGAAAGGTAAGCAGTGTGCTGAAGGAGAAAAATATGGAGGGGGAAAACGTGAAGAGAGTGAATGAGATAGAGAGAGAGGGAAAGAGAAGGAGAGAGAGAGAGGCAGATGAAGGAAGAGAAAGAGACTCCCACTTGCAGGCTGTCGGTGTAGCTTTGGCATGCAGCGCCATCTGTTCAGTCTGACTGGCACAGCACAAGGGGTGATATTAACACACACACACACACACAAACACACAATCATCAGTCAAACCCCTTCTTTAATGATGCTCCCTGTAATTCCATATTTTTCTCTGCCTATAAACTTCCATCAGAACAATACTGATCATGATGATCATTCATAACCCTCATATACTTATCACGCAGATTGGATTAAATAACTGAAACACACACACACACACACACACACACACACACAAACACACGTATGCAGGCTCACTCACACACACACACACACACACACACACACACACACAAAATCAGAAGACAGATGGAGAGGGTAGACGTTTGCTGAAAGCCAGCCAAGCGGAACCAGCCTTGTGCAGAGCAGGCCTGTGTCTCAGAGACACCCACACTGCTGTTCTCTCCTCTGTTCTCAGAGCTGGGCTATGGGCTGTATGCTCCTGAGCAAATGCCCTTGACGTATTCACCCAGCAGCCTGGGGTACAGGCTCCAGAGCTCAAGACCAGCCTGGGGTACAGGCTCCACAGCTCAAGACCAGCCTGGGGTACAGGCTCCAGACCTCAAGACCAGCCTGGGCTACAGGCTCCACAGCTCAAGAGCAGCCTGGTAGTGGTGATGACAGGGATGGCTGTGTGATTGCACAGGGACTTTGCCTCATCATCAGCAGCAGCGGTGGCAGCAATGCCAGTAGCAAACTGGAGAATAAGGACGAGCGAGAGTGGTCATCCTTAATGAACACGGTTAGCAGCTGGAAAACATTCCTCTAATATTTCGACTGCATCCTATTGTAGTACAGTATCACAAAGCTAGAGTGTGACTACAATTCCACTCCAGAGAGAGAGAGAGAGAGAGAGAGAGAGAGAGAGTCACTGTAAGAGAGAGAGAGAGAGAGAGAGAGAGGGAAAGAAACTGAGAATAAAACGCCAAGTGGCTTAACAACATTGTTGCTTCCGCTTATTGCAGGGGCTTCTCAATGTGCCAATGTGCAACACACCAATTACCTCACAGACAGACAGACAGACAGACAGACAGACAGACAGACACAGAGAGAGACACACACACACACACACACACACACTGATTCCAGCAACAACAACAACAACAAAACCCCACCCAACCACGCTGAATCGCAGCCCCAGCCCCCTGCTCCCCCAAACACACTGATTTGAAGGGTAATTGCAATCTCCAATTACAAAAGCATAAAGGCATCAAATGAGCTCCAGCTCTACTCGTACAGAAGCAGGTGGAACGAGACTGAACACTGGTGAGAGAAGTGTCAATAAGACAGCTGCCGAGACAAGACAGCGGTGTGTGTGTGTGTGTGTGTGTGTGTGTGTGTGTGTGTGTGTGTGTGTGTGTGTGTGTGTGTACATATTATATATCTATATCTGTATATACACACACACACACACACACACACATTTAAAGTGCTCCTTTTCAGCTGCTCACAGTTCTGTCAGGCGATAACAGCAACACATCTTCATTCCTGGATCCTATCTCTGCATCCATCAATCTATCTCTCTCCATCCATCCATCAACCTATCTTCCCATCGCCATTTCTTCACATCCATTTATCCCCTTGATATGGTCTGCCTCCCCCTCTCCCTCCCTCCCTGTTTCAGGGGCTATCTTGGCAGAGTGCTGGTGTCCTTGGGAGAAACTTCTAAAGGTTTACAGGAAACATTTAATCGAATTAATTTGCTTTTACAAGAAAATGGAATCCCATAAACCTATGCACAACTTTAAGGACAAGGCGCTGTGTGGATGACATCACCAATGCTAAAAAAAAAAGACACATTCTTATTTGTGTGTACACACACACACACACTCACACACAGATGTATATTACACATGCTCCATTCTATTACATTAGCTGACCTTAATGGACAATCAACCACTGAAGGACCCAATCCTTTAGGTGAGAATCGTCAATACACTCAAACGGAAATGGCCAGATGGAATTCAGTTCAGTTATGAAAAAGAACAGAGATTTTACAAGCCATGTGTCACAAATCATTTCAAATCCTGCTGATGGAAGACGTCCTGGTAGCACAGCCCCCATCATTGCTCAGTAAAGCTCCACCCTAAAGGCACTCTGTAAAACCCTGCAGTGTAAAGAGTGATTTATGCTTAAGCGTTTTCAGAGAAACGCACGGACACGCAAGCCTTTTCACCCCTTGCAAGCTTTTTGAACCCTTGCGTGCGTCGACCCATTTTTCTATCCACGCGTCAAAAATCTACACAAGCCTCACGCAGCCTGCAAGGCTGTGATTGGTCTGCTGGTCTGTTGACTACATCCTTTCTGGAGTCTCACATTTCCGGTTTTCATAGCATAATACCGCCATTTTTAAAAGCCAAGTTAAACCCCAGAAGATTTTGAATCATGAATAAGCAAGAATAGTGTGTGTCCGATGGAATGTGGATCAGGCAGAATTTTTCTGTCCAAGCCCGCCCGTGTCTGACAGAGTAGTGATCGAGCCCGACAGCCATTCAAATATATTGTCCAAGCCTACCAGAGCACAACGGAGTCAATGTCTCAACTGTTCATACTAATGACAAGTTTTTTATGAATATCCTGCAGACTCTCACAAGCTTATTCTTGATGATTATGAACAAACATAACAGAAGAGGTCCGAAGATATGAGCACCTTTACAACCCCTTCTTAAACACGTATAAGGACGTTCAAATGACCGTGAATTCATGGAGAGAATACTATCCCATTTTCACAGGAGACTTCACCTGCACAGCAATCGGGGCATATTTGTCAAACGCGATAAAAGATACTGCTCTGATCTATTCCCATTCCATACTGAATATTCTGTTTAGATCAAAGGTTTGTTTCGACATACCGTGATATTTCAGATTAAATTGCAACATATACCTTCTCAGAGGCTATTGTCCGACGATAGTTATGTGGACTGTGACTGTTTGGACAGAACGCGCTAATTCACCGAACAAATACTTTCATATTCATTTTCCACCACTTGTTAGTCATGTCATTCATTCATATCGATGTGAATCAATCAATACTAATACAACTATAACTGTGATGTGTTTTTGTTTCATTTTGCAACTTATTTACTGTATAATCAACGATAGCAGGTGCCGTTTGTAAACATTCCACATTTTATTTGCTTAAAACACACAGCAGTACTGTCAAATCAGTCACTCGGCTATCACCTGACCAATACCTTTCAAACTCGGTGATAGTATTCACAACTAATTTGTCCTTCATTCTATCAAATATGATGAAGTTTGGTATTGCACTCGTGAGGCAAGCGTGAGTAGAGTTTTGTTCGGTTATCTGGCGCTCTCTTTCTCTCTCTGCCACATCCACCCTGTAACCTGTTGCTCCATTATACATTATACATTATAGGAGCAAGACCATTATAGCCTACAACACTGTATTAACATGAGATGGGGGACCGGGATGAAAATGTGACCTGGAATCATAGTGCGAACATTTTGATTGACGTCGGCGAATTAATTGCAGCGGGACAACTTACCGGACTTTTACCGGAGCAGGAAAGTGGGTGAAAGGCCAATTCTGACGTTAGGATACATTTGTGACACGAAATACAAAGGTTGGCGATTCAGTATGCTACAAGTGGCAAAAAAGACAGCTGATCCACCAAAAAAATCAACCTAAAAGAAAATTGACATGCTTGGTTGGTCAGTAATCAGTCTAGAGAGGGCAGATAACCGAACAAAACTCTACTGACGCTTGCCTCATGGGTGCAATAACATATGCCGTTTAATCATATTAGGTAGAATGAAGGACAAATTAGTTGTGAATACTATCTCCGAGTTTGAAAGGTAGCCTATTGGTCAGGTAATAGAGTGACAGCTGATTTCCTTTCTGATTTGACAGTAGCCTACATCAAATGTGGAATATTTACAAACGGGCACATGCTGTCTTGGATTATACAGTAAATAAGTTGCGAAATGAAACAAAAACACATCACAGTTAAAGTTGTATCAGGTAGTTTTGATTGATATGAATGGATGACATGAAATGGCGAAAAATGAATTTGAAAGTATTTGTTCGGTGAATTAGCGCGCATTCTCTCCAAACAGACGCAGTAAACGTTTTTTTAATGTCATCCTCTGAGAATGTAGTATGTTGCAATTTATGTGATTTCTTTGCAGATACATAAGTGGTTCCCCAAGGGTTGTGCGTGTTGCAAAGCAATTCAAAGCCACAACTGTAGGTTTTATTTTGAGTGAAGTAAGCATATTTATTGCAGCGGGACAAAGGAAAAAAACTTACCGGAGCATGAAAGTGTAGTGGGCGAAAGGCTTGATGTTATGAATACATGTGTTACACGAAATACAAAGGTTGGCAATTCAATAGCCTACCAGTGGCGAAAAAGACAGATCACATGATGCAGAAATTTGTTTATTGATACATCTTTTAATGACGGCCACAGCGCTTTAAAACGACATGTTTATAAGTTAAATTATTCGAAGGTGAAAGATAGAAGGCGAGAGAATCGCCAGGTGTACCTGTGAAGTGGAGTTAACTTGCGGCCCACACCATTGTATTACAAACACACATAGCCTACATAATGAGAAGGTACACCTGGCGATTCTCTCGCCTTTTATCTTTCACTTTTGTATGTAACTTATAAACACATCGTTTTAAAGCGCTGTGGCTCTCCTTAAAATATGTGTCAATAAACAAACTTCTACATCATGTGAAGCAGACATGTTGACTTCACTTCTTATTAAGATATTTTAAATATGAAATGTTCAATGCCTTATCGTGCTGATGGCTGACCTGAGCCCTAGTATGATTTCTAACTATTTGTCGAAGACGGCCTGGCTGGTCGGGTCCAGTTGGAAGAGGTGAGGAGATATGAACATTTATACAACCCCAATGATCTCGGTTGCCATCATTCACTGTGTGTGTGGACAACAAGACCTGGTAAATAAACAAACCAACGACTTCCACACACAAAGACGTCATTCTCTAGGTCGTCTTCGACAAAAAACGTTACTCCACCTATTGAATTGCTTTGCAACACGCGCAACCCTTTTAGGAACCATGAATTGAAACGAGTACATTTACACAACAGTGTGAAAAGCCACAGCCGCTGTTGCAGAAGCATGCTGGCCCCACGTGAAGCCTCACTACTGCAGGACCTTACTGTACCATCCCCACGTGAAGCCTCACTACTGCAGGACCAGTAACATCCCCACGTGAAGCCTCACTAGGATGTCTCACTCTAACACTATTGCCTTCCTAAGACAAGGTGCTTCCTGCAACGCTGGTCTGCACTCCCATTCATCCTGCTGCAGAAAACACAGGAGTGGGGGTTGGGGTGGGGTGGGTACTGGGGGTGGTGGGGATTGATTTTCACCGCACCGTATTTGTTTCAAGAAACTGTATTGCAATTCCAGCTCAGCTCTGGTAGCTGGCGCTGCAAGGAGACGGAGAGCTAAACGACGCTCGGGCTCTGGCTGGCGTTTTCCTCCAAGCTCTGAGCGAATGCATTTTAATCAGAGTCTGAGGAAACGGCAGCCGCCGCAACAGCAACAGCTGCAATGCAATAGGAAGTTGGAGTTACGAAGGGGAAAAAAAGCCTCTCAGCTTCTTTCCATCTCATTAACTTTGACTTTCTGCTGCAATTCTGGCTTTCTGCTATTCTCTCTCTCTCTCGCTCTCTCTCCATCCCCCTGACTCACTGTCCCTATGGCTTTTCATGTCTTTGTCTGTCTCACATCATCCCCATCCACGCATCTGATGGCTGATATATGGACTATGGAGTGTTCTGATATGGTTCAGCTGGGGTCTTTCATCAGATGCCACTGTATTGGGTTGGTGGGGGCAGGGGAGCTGGTGGGGTTGGGGGAGGGGGATTAGGATGGATTACCCAGTCAGGTGGAGTCGCTCTCTGAACCGCAGCCAAGTCCACTGGGGCAGAGACAGCGCACTTGAGCCAAGATGGCCTCCTCCGCCCCAAACTGTGCCTGCAGTCTTCATCCACCCATCTCTCTCTTTCTCTCTCTCTCTCTCTCCCCCACTCTCTCCCTCCCGCTCTTGCCAATTTAATCAGGTTTTATTGGACAGATCATGAACACATTCACTGATGAGCCAAAGTAATCTTACAGGATGGCTAATAATTAAGGAAAGACAAAGCACTGTAATGTTGTTGTACAATTATCTACCCTCTCCCCAATGTCCCTCTTTCTTTCTTTCACCATTCTCTTCCTCCAGTCCCATGCTAATTCCATATCCTGAAAGGCTGGTAAACACCATTACGAGAACAAGAACGAGAACGAGAGAGAGAGATAGAGAGAGAGAGAGCGAGAGCGAGAGAGAACAATGAGCTATACATCTGCATTGGGGCTACACCGAACACAAGTATTTTAAAACCTCAGTCTCCTTCCCTCCACCTCTCTTCCCCTCCATCTCTCCCTCCCTCCATCTCTCGTTACTAATGGGGATTGATAGGGAGGGCCCAACTTTGTTAAGGGATATTAGTTTTATCAGGCACAGGGCACTTGTTTCCTCTGCCCCAATCCAGCTGCATCATCAACGGAATAAAAACAGGAAGCTATAGCAGATATAGACCATAGCCGATCCTAAAGAGCACATTTTGAAAGATACACACACACACACACACACACTCAGGCTTTTTTTGCAGAGCTGAAGGAACCTAACCACATGGATCAAAAGCTTCCTGAAAATCAATTTATACTTTCCATCCTATCTCTTGGCACACTGCATGGCGCACACACACACACACACACACACACACACACACACACACAAGCTTTGGCCAGTGAGGTAGAGGAGTGAACATAAAGGTGAAGCTCTTTCTGCATTGGTCTTCGTCATATCACAGGGTTCCAAGGTGGCAGTTTCTAAAGGCAAACTATCTCTCTCCTTCACACACACACACACACACACACACACACACACACACACACACACACACTAAAGACCTGTGAGCGGGCTCTATGTGTGTCGCCTCAGTGAGTTCAGCTGAGGTTCAGCAACTTTGATCTGAAAGCCTCATGAGTCTGCTGCTGCATACCCTAGTGAGACAGTACTTTCCCACACACACACACACACACACACACAATCCTCTCTGAGGAACTGAAATGCCTGACATCACAGAAAGTTGGTATTCTTCAAAGCAATCCCATATTCCCATATTCTGACTTTTTCCCCTCACACCGATACGCACAAATACATGTGCACAAATACATGCGCGCACACACACACACACACACACACACACAAACACACACAAAGTTTAGTGGAGTCACGTGAAGCTTGTTTACAGAGAATGACAGTGGGTTCTTACCTCGATCACACGGGAGTCAAATTCTTCATACGTTTCTGGGGGAAAACAAAAAAGATGTTTAGTTCAAAACGGGTGACAACAGGAAGTAAGGGTACATTTTTTTATAATAATCAACTAGACGTATAGAAAAAGCAGCTAAAACCCAATCTGGGGCTGTCTACTGACTGCTGTTTAAAGGTCCTCTCCTGGCACTAAGTAAACCCCTGAAGAAACATCTCTGTTGCACAAAATTACATATTTAGAATTTTTTTTCATGAAAAATCCCTTCATGGAGTCTTGGAGTCTTAGATGGAACTCTACACCTTTGCCTCATTTAGTATTTGCAAGGTTATGATTATGCAAATGACCTACTCCAGGCTCCTCCTATGATAGCTCTCATTTCGATATAGCCTGATGCTAATGATATCCAAATCCCCACCCAAGTTGTCCCTTAGGTATGTGAGGTATGTAACCCAGGCTATTTTTGAGTTGTTGGTACACTGCAGTTCCAAGGTAGAAATACTCCGCCATGACGCTTATTTCACTCACGATATGTCGTATATAACGTAAAAACACACCATATGGACATGTTAACACGGTTAGAGGCTTGTTTTCTCTGGAGGGGGGCCTTTAATAGAAAATGTTGACGGTAAGCGCAATGCCGGGGCCCTGACCAGCTCTGGCCTTGTTGCCCATCTCCCCTGCCACACTATGTGCAGTAGATCTGCTGCTGAGGAAGGGTTTGACTGTGTGTGCGTGACATGTACTCGCTGGCTAGACACATCCCCCATGCTGGTCTGGGGAACCAGGTCTGCCGCTGTTGCACCTTTGGCCATGTGTTGGGGGAGAAAAGCGGGGAGGGGAGGGAGCAGTTGGGTAGGCAGGTGCTTTCCGCCGCCTCAGCCGTAAATCTGGCTCATCCAGCTCACGACTCGTGGTTCAAGGCTACCGCGGTCATCAAGGGGGGACGTGGGTTGAGTGGTTTACGTTGGCATGGAGATGACAATGGCGGAGCGTCTAACGGGATTTAAGAGCCGGGCCTTTTGGGGGCTGACCCGTCAGGTGAGGGGGGAATGGGGGATGGGTGCTGGTGGTGGTGGGGGCACTGTGGTGTGATGGGTGGCGTGATTTAGGCGCCCGTCCACACCACCGGCCAACAATCCATCACCGTGGCAACTGCGGCGCACAGTCTGCCCCTCTGGCCAGGCAAGCGAGAAGAAATGCAATCGCCACAGAAGCTGCCGGAACACGGAGATAAACAACCGCTGCGCAGCGTGTAAATTAAAGGGAGATTGCACCGACGGTGTGTGTATCCCCATGATAATGGGTCCGTCTGCTAGTCTGAGTGTGTGTGTGTGTGTGTGCGTGTGTGAGGGAGAGATGGAAAAAGAGAGGATGGAAGCAGCTGCAATGAGAGAAGTGAGATAGCGAGGGGGCAGTGTGCGAATTTGGGTTTTAAGTTTTATGACCTTCTAGTTTATGTGTTTATGAGGGAGACAGAGAAAAAACAAAGAGCGTCTCACTTTTGTTGCTGAAGTGTGAAATAGAATAATAATCCGTTACATTGTTCCTCTTGTAACACCAATGCCTTATCGGCCCCCCACACACACACACACACACACACACACACACACACACGTCCTCTCTCTCACCTCCGTTGGGGCCAGGATCTGGGGACCCGAGGCTGATCCCTCCCCAGGAGTTGCCTGTCCAGCCCCTCTCTCTCTTCACCCGCATCTTGCGGCGCTTGTCCCACTCGTCCCTCTGTCTCTCCATCTCGGCCCGCAGCTCCTGCTGCTCCGCATCCCCTCGCCGACCCATCGACTGCACCGCGCCTGCCTTCACCACCGGTGCATTCAGCCCGGGCCACAGAAAGCCCGCTCGCCCTGTGTACACACACACACACACACACACACACACACACACACACACACACACACACACACACACACACACACACACACACACACACACACACACAGACAGATGAGACACCAAAAGTTCACACACACACACACACACACACACACACCACGGATGTCATTAAGGATGTCAAATACTAACCAAACAAGTATATACATGACACTTACACAGCTAAATCTGTCATCTGTCTATGAAACTCACACAAACGCATGCGCAGGCACGCACGCAGACAGACAGACAGACAGACAGACAGACAAACACACACAGACAGGCACACAGACAGGCACACACAGACAGACACACAAAGACACACAGACAGGCACACACAGACACACACACACACACACACACACACACACACACACACACACAGACACACAGACACACACACACAGACACACACACACAGACACAGACACAGACACACAGACACACAGACACACAGACACACACACACAGACACACAGACACACACACACACACACAGACACAGACACACAGACACACAGACACACAGACACACAGACAAACACACACACAGAGACACAGACACACAGACAGACTGTGGAGATGGGTGGCTGTGATTAGGCTGCAAATGTTGGCAGTGTGGCCTGGATGGATTTTAATGAGCTCTCAGTGGTGGAGAGCACTGTCACCGAACTCTTGTAATTTAATTTCCAGTTGTACCCCTCCTCTGGTAGACAAATGAACAGAAGGCAGACAGACAGACAGACAGATAGATAGAAAGAGACACTGAGTGTGGAGAGAAAGAGACAGAAAAGAAGGAGATAGAGAGGAAGCAAGAGAGAGAGAATGAGAAAAACAGAGAGGGAGAGAATGCAAGTGAGAGAATGAGAGAGAGGGGGGGGGGAGAATAAATGACTAGAAATACACAGACCAGCTCCTCAGCCCTCTGATGCTGTGCAAATGGAGGTCCCCTGCTCAGCTGTTACAGGAACGGATCAATGGGGGAATAGTTGAAAGCGAGAGCGTCTCTAAATAGAGACTGATGGCTCTACGTGATTAGTATATAAAGAAGTAAACGGGAGTAAATGTGTGATTAGTTTAGCCCAGGAGAGACGTCGTGAGAGGGAGGAGAGGGAGAGTGATTACAGCTCAGTTGAGGAGACAGATGAGCGTTTGATTACTTAAAGGAGAGAGACTTCTCAGGGCGGAGGTCAGATAAGGTCATGTTGCCTGGGAGGAATCTGAATGAATGTGGACTCCCTGATAGGTGGATGAAAAAGAACTGTATTAAATCAACTGTATTAAGATGATGAGCTGTGAATGTGTGAGATAGTGAGACGTGTCTCTAGAGCAGGGGTGGGCAATTAATTTCCCCAAGGGGCCACATGAGATAGTGGGACTGTTGTGGAGGGCCGGACCAATAGGTTGAACTCAATTCTGCTCAATATAAGTTGTATCTCTTTATAAAATAACATTAAATTGTATGGTTTTGGTTAACTGCTGTAAGAGTAGATGTTACATTTAGGCTATAAAAAAAAATTGGTAACATTCACCTAAACGATTTTGAAAATAAGCATGTTTTTGCAGTATTAAAGGTGTTCCCAGACGATCAATACACATGGCACACACACACACACACACACACACGAGAGCAAGCTTGCAATGCAATAGTATAAGTATACAAATTAATATTAATATCAATTTTTATCAGCGCAAATGGTCGCAGACACACCCACACGCACGAATGTAGGCCTACGGAAATAAAAAAATATCCCGCTTATTATACGGTTACTTGACAAAACAATAGAAGACATTTCTCCAAAATACCTCTTTTTAAGGATTTTGTTGCCGTTTAGTTCTTCACGCAAATGCGAAGCAACCCACCTTCTGACTTCAAGTTTCAATGACTTTCAGTTACGTTAAATGACCGGACTACTTGCGTTGCGGAATGATATGAAAGATGTGAATTAGAAGCACAAAACCCGTTGCCAATGACAGCAGTCATACATATTTCGCAGCAGTGAATTTACAGACCTGCCAACGTTGGGATGGCCCATTCAAATCAACGGAACTTTTTGGAACATTCTGAAGAGCCGTATAATAAGTACAGGTATTTACGTTTGATTCCTAATTTACAATTGACCTCCGCGGGCCGCACAGGGACAGCCAACGGGCCGCAAATAGCCCTTGGGCCGCACTTTGCCCAGGTCTGCTCTAGAGTGATAGTGGTGGAGTGTGGACTGGTCCTGGGCAGAGGGTGCTTAGGACTGGGGAAGGGGGGAGACGAGCAGGGTGTGAGGGTGTAGGACCGTGCCCCGTTAGTTCTCTCAGGATTGTTTCATGGCTACGTGAAGCCATTTAACATCATCAGCGAGTCGCTGGGATCAATTGGAGCCCAAGACGGTCTTCGATCGGTGAGCTGACTGAGAAATTAAACTTAGTTTCAGACATGTACAGCAACAGCCAACTGTTAAGGTAGCTCCCTTAGCTCGAGGTAGATAGGATAGCTAGGTTAACTGGCATCACACCTTAACTATGACCATCATGGAGTATTACTTTATTTGAGTCACTATACTGGACATTTTCGGCAGTGCTGACCTTCATCTCACGGGGTTCCTGCTCAGTATTCGGTAACATGCTGTTTCATGTGGGAATGAAGACACATGGAAATTTGTTGTGATTGATGGCTAAGTGGGAATGGTAAAGGTTATCTATTCCGGATTGGTTTTTATCTGGCATTATTATGGATTTCATATGTGAAACAGGCTTATGTCATGATCTGCATTGTCGGAGGTTATATAAGACATTAGTAGCATCTAAATGAATAGGGAGGTGAATAATACAATAGGTTCTAAGTGAAGAGTAATAGATGGACTGAGACTTGTAATTGCATTTAAGTCACGGAGCAACGTAGAAAATACAAGAGTAAGCATCTTGCAGAAATAGAGACCATCAGTATAGTTAGATTAGATGAAGCCTTTTATGGTAAATGTACACCAAAATAATTGACACAGCAAAGAAGTTCAACAGCATGCATTTAAAAGATGCTCCTACATTAAAATGCCATCCCTTTAGCCAGTGCTAATGCGAGATAACAGCAGGGCCTGAACCCCGGATATGACTGCTGGGATATGACTGCTAGGAGGACGGAGATAGCCACCAACGATTTGCCAACTGTCACAGAGCAGGAACAGATCAATATGTTTATCTTCCTTGAGGTGATAAGTGAAATTAGCTTAGAGTGTGTGTGAGTGTGTATGTGTGTGTGTGTGCGTGTGTCAGTGATGAGTGGGCTGATTCGAAATAAGCGGGTGCCCGCGGACATCCACGGTCAAACAAAAATATTTTTGAATGCTATTCGGGTTAGTCAAATATCGCCTAAAGACTTATATCTATATTTAAGCAGTAATATCTGACTAAAACATGACTGGCCGAATGAATCCAATCTCAAGAAGATGCAGCGCAGGCTTTACCTCTGACCACTGCGTTAGTGGAGATGGAGATGCTGCGGGAAAAGTTACGTTCGGGAGAGTACAAAAAGTCACATAACGAAGTGTGTGAAGTATTTGGGGACGTTGGAGGCGAAGTGCAGTATCGGGGGATAATAAACAACAGGGTTGACACAAGACTTAATGATCAGTATCCTGGTTAAAATATTGCTGACATTGTCGCATGCATTGCTGCCAACTTACAAATATTTCCCTACATGGCACTTGTCAACTGAACTGCTTTATAGCCTAATATCCTTGACAAATTCAGGAGAATGTTAAGTGTTTGACCAAAGGATGTTGTTAAGGCTCCTGTTAGGCTTAGCTAATGTGTGACAGGGCATTCACCTAACCCAAAGAATGCACTAATGAATGTATACAAGTCTGCACTTTTTGGCAGCAGATCTGGTAATAGGTTGGGCCTAATTTTGCCTGGTTTAACGCTAGTGGTTTGAGTTGTGGTTGGGTTGCATTAAAGCATTGGGTGAGATTGGGTTGCTTGTGAGTGGACCCACGTGTCGTGTGTGTGTCTGTGCGTGTGTTTCTGACTGTCTGACTGTCTGTCTGTCTGACTGTCTGACTGTCTGACTGTCTGACTGTCTGACTGTCTGACTGTCTGACTGTCTGACTGTCTGACTGTCTGACCGTCTGACCGTCTGACCGTCTGACCGTCTGACCGTCTGACCGTCTGACCGTCTGACCGTCTGACCGTCTGACCGTCTGACCGTCTGACCGTCTGACCGTCTGACCGTCTGTGTGTCTGTGTGTCTGTGTGTCTGTGTGTCTGTGTGTCTGTGTGTCTGTGTGTCTGTGTGTCTTACCCTCTCCGATGTTCTGGCCTCGGTTCAGGTCCTTCTTGAGCTTGCGTTTGGTTCTCTTCCCTCGGCCCTTCCTGGCTCCGGATCCTGTCTCAGCCAGCACCCCCCGCCACAGCTCATCCGCAGTCACTGTCCAGAGGCAGACCAGAGGCAAAATTACTACACAATATCTGCCCCACAAACACACGCTCACACACAGTCATACACACACACACACACGCACGCACACATAAAACCCTTATGAGCACTAATTAGGAAAAACTGAGAGGTATCCCCCAAATTACACACTTTTCACACCCACAGAGCTCCCGTTTCTAAGCCATCAGCGAGAAAACAAACATTGACGCGGCCAATTACACACAACAGTCCTCAGAAATCTCACTGCACTGGACAGGACAACAGAGGAGTGGGAAACCTAATTCGTCACACATCATTACAACCTGTCATTGATAAAGTACATCACAAAAACAGCACCGCCAATAAAGGGAGGAAAAACAAGCAAACATTAGCTATCTCCGCAACACACTCCCACAACCCTTCAAAATAGCAGAACCACACATTTCAATCAGGCCGTCACACACAACAATTTACCCAAAATATGACAACCAAGCTCACAAGCACAACCCCCCCCTCTGAAGTCGCGCAGAGCTGTGTATTTGTTTGTTGTTCGCTCAGAGATGTTAATTAGTGCCTAATGACAGTAGATGGAGAGTTACATCAAGTCTAATGATGCGTCAAAGCCCAAACAAAAGCAAGAGACAGGGAACGTCGTAATGCTACCTGACAGCACTGTTACGCAGACACTTCACACATACATGTACACACACACATGGCTATACCTACACACCATCACTAACTCATGGGTGCACAAACTATTTATACTGAATCAAAGAATGTGACTGCCCTCCATCCTCACATTTACATTACATTTACATTTAGTCATTTAGCAGACGCTTTTATCCAAAGCGACTTACATATGTGCGACTTACAATGTATACACATTTTACGTTTACACATTTTACATTTACACTGATGGCACACTGCACATCAGGAGCAATTAGGGGTTCAGTGTCTTGCTCAAGGACGCTTCGACAGGGAATCGAACTAGCAACCTTCTGATTACTAAACGACTTCTCTACCACTGTAGCCCCTCACACACACACGCGCACACACACACACACACACACACACACACACACACACACACACAGGAATTGGGTTTCTGACAATTTATGGATCAGTAAACTTACGAACTTACAGTGCAGTCTGGAGGATTGAATTTTAGGCAGAAAACCACAGTCATTCCTTGTCTAAACTTCAGCAGTATGGGTCCAGAAGCTTAGACTTATTTCTTCTTGTAAATCGTCGATGTAGGGCAACACTAAGCAATATTCACTTGGGCTGCCATGTTTGAGTGATACACTGTCGGGACTTTAGCTTTCTCTGAATTTCAAAATAAAACATGTATGTAATGTGTAATGCTGTGTAAAGTTGGCTCAAAATGAGCAGCCGGCAAGTGCCAATGGCATGTAGATTTCTATTTTGATCAACATTTATCATATGAGCTTACAAACTCAGAAAGAAAGAAAGAAAGAAAGAAATTGCATACTGTAGTGTACTGTGGTGTTTAATTATTCAGACCCATATGTTTGGCTAATTAAGCTTCCTTCCCATACTTCTAATTAATAAATATGCACTGGATCCAGTTGTTCACACAGAAAAAGGAAGGATAAAAGAAATAAGAGAGTCCTTGAGCTTCTTTTGAAGTGGATTCAAATGCTACAGCACCATGATGCACCACAGTTTAAAGTTTGAAGAGGCTGAACTGAGAGAGAGAGAGAGAGATATATTTACAGTACGGCTCGTTTGCCTAGAATTTCAAACCTAAATAACACTGGCTTAAAGAAATAGTACTTATCTATTATCTAATAGTGATCATTTGTCAGTTGAATAGCCAACATGGGTGCAGTCTGTGTAGACAAAGTGTCATCTATATTAACACAGCGCAAATTCTCTGAAAGCTGACCGAGCTATCGTCATTAAATGAAGCAATCTTTTAAATGTATCAGTTTGAGATGAAAGACAATTAGAACTGATGGATGGTAGGATTGGAAGTTGCTCTTCTGCACAAGTAAGTCAAATCCAGCTGAATAAAAGGATTTCAATGAAATCATAATTCCTGAGAATATCTGTAATTAAAAGGCAGGGTGGGCAATTCACAAACACTGCTCACTCAAAAAATGTTTTGTTACATTTCTTGAAATCCTCTTTTCACTCCCGAAAAAAAAAGTAATCTGTGGCAGCCATTGGGCTGTAAAAAGAGTCCAGAGTCTTCCACAAGGATAGGCAGATATACTGCTATAAAAAAGCTAGCAGGCTAGTTGCACAAGAATGGCAGAGAAAGTGCAGCCAAAATCTCCAGTTCCACCTACACCTACAAGAGCTTGTACTGCAGTTCAGTAAACGCACTCACCACAGGGAGATGAAGCCAGGCAGTTTGTAGTTAGTGTTGTGGCGGTCAGCATAACAACCTATAAGCTATAGTCCTATATTCCACCCCAGGAGATCAGAAAGTAATGATGGCGACAGTTGAGGGAGATGAAAGTACTGAAAAGTGATGCCATGATTGCTGTATTTCTGTTGCACAGGTAATTATCAAAAATAGTTTGTTTTTGGTGGAGTTTGTTATTTTCTTTAACTATGTAGCCAACACAGCTAGCTACTTAAGTAGCTTATGTTTAAGCTCAACACTAATGCTAGTAGACTGTAGCTATGCTGTGTATGTAATATATTTGTGTGTACATTTGCAGGTGTTTGGATTGTAGTTGTGAGCAAATGTCAATTGAGGGCATTTATCTTATCTTTGTCTATACTGACTTTAAACAGGACATCTTACAAATGTGGTGATCTAGCTTTTTTTTGTGTGTTTTTGTACAGAGACATGAGGTAGTTGGATGAGCGATGAGACCATTGCTGCTCTCCTCTGCCCAATGCAAAACCCTCCCTCTCTCGTGGACTCATGGCCCAGTAGTCAGGCAGTGGGCTTTTATGTGTTTTGGAGGAGTGGCTTTGGAAGGGTCTGGGATTTTTTCGGTGGTAAAGTTTCAAACTCTATCTTACTCTTGCTGGTTTCTCCAGAATCACCAACTCTACCTTTAAGGTTGTGTGATTAAGTAACCATAAAGTTGAGCTAGGCCCCCCCCCACCTCCCATCCCCTTTCCATGCAAAAAAAACATGCACTAAAACATTTCTTCACTTTGGCTTGGTTCAAAACATTCACCTATCTGTATGTAGTGTAAATACATCAATCAAGATTCACACTAATACACTGATGTTTTAGAGCATATAGTGAAATATAAAAATACTCAAAAACAATCATTTGGATTATTCACCATACACCTCAGACCAGTAAACTACTTCATGTACTGTACTTAGACTGATAACACCACTAACTTAGAAAGTGCTGGATCTGGAGATAACAAGCAAAACTACCCTGCACTTCAAATAACCTGTTTTAATGCACTTCACACTGCATTTCACTATACCCGTTTTAATGTATTATGAATTACCAATGTGTATATAAATAAACTTGCCTTAAAAATCAAACCAACTGAAAATGCACTGCCATGACTAACTATGGCCACAGTATCCTCACTTTGTGGTAATGATACAATAATTTAAACGGTGTAGGACACTTACACTTATTGAAGAAGCTACCATGCCTGGTCTGTTGCCATGCAACCACAGCAGGTGCTGCACAGGTCCAGTGCAAGGGGCTCGGTCTTGATAGGCTGGAAAGCTGAAAGGTGCCATCAATTACTCTGAGTGATGTCCGAGTCCCTGTCATAATAGAAACGATATGCAGTTACAACAAAGATTAAGGTGTATTTACACAGTTCTCTCTTATGACTGGAGAGTGGTAGATTTTGTTCTCATTTTCATGAAAATAGACATAGGTGATACTAACTGTAATTAAATAACTTGTGAATAAGGTAACACGTCATTTAAAAGAAAGTGTAGGCTATAGGTGCTGGATACTGCAGGAATGTCAGACCTCTTTAAAAAGGAACATATGTTTAATTTGAGTTGATTTAAAATGAGACAGCTTACTGACATTTCTTCAATATCTGTAAGACATAACCTACATCAGTATATTTATGCCTTCGCTACAGCGCTTTCCATTACAGGCATAACACTGAACCGAGACCTACACCAACAGGAAATCCCCCACTATTTAAAATACCAATTAACGTTACCTGTAAAATATTCTTGAAATAATCAAGGCGATAATTTACGTGGGTAGCTGGTGTGCAGTGAAACTAGCAACATCGTGCAGGACACATGCTATACCTGGGTATAACACCCATATGTCTATGATTGCACCTAGCAGTAACGTTAGCTAACTTAGATGAGTAACAAGTTGACGTGCTACATTGTGAAATGTTTCGCCTCGCTTGTTCAAGCACCTACACATATACTACTACCTATTCAAATTCAACTCCTTGACCAAGTTGCATAGAATATATTGGATGTCAGTCAGTGTCTGTGACCCTTCTGCTTATGGCAAGGGATGACAGACTAGCAGTGGCTAAAGCTATATCGCTTTGAAGATCTACATGCTTAAATACTCTGAGAATTCGCTGTTGTTTAACAGACAGCAGAAGGACACACTAGGTAACATAATACAATTAAATAATTCACACATAAGATAATGAAATGTCTAGAAACAATACCTCCCAATGATGTACGGAGGGCACAGCACACCCGTATGGCCGCCGCCATCTTTGAATTCTGCTGGTCCTAAAGAGAATAACAAGTAGTCTAATAAAGTGCCTGTTTGTAAATATGTAAGAATAGGCTATAGACTTCTCAACAGTGTTTGTGGTCATGCAGGATGAAAATATTTGGCATACAGTTATCTTGTGAAGAGGAAGAGAATTGTTATTTCATTTTCAATGTTACATTTAACCAACGTTTTGGTTCTCCACGAAGTTCAGATAAGGAAGATCATCTTACTGTACCGTCCATCTCATAAGCCGCCTTAGTTGAAAGCCTTTGGCCGTCTTTGGCATTTTGACAAGACACACACACACACACACACCTCTAACTTTTAAACTGACACTAAAACTATTATTTTAACATTCAAAACAACCCCAGTGATTAATGAAGAGGAGTTAGATATACCAGAAGTGAAAGGTTCCTCTGGGAGTAGCATGGCATCATGGTGTCCATCTGCCCATTATCAGTAAATTATAGTTACTGGTCCTCTGTGCTGTGTGCTATCTCTTCCTCATTGCACAGGTGCCACTAGCCCTGAAATGTGAACACAGGAAGTCTCTCTGTTTCCTCTTATCTGAGGATGTTGCCCATCATAAAAGGTTTTTATCTGGGCAAAGAGGGGAAATGAGCGTGAGAGCATGAACACAAGAGAGGAAGACAGAGAGAGAGAGAGAGAGAGAGAGAGAGAGACTAGGATATGCCTTCATCATTGCGATACACTGTCACCATGATAATCACTAACTAACATCTGCAGGCGGAAAAGCGCTGTAGCGGCGAATCTCCTGGACAGCATTACTAATTTTCTATATGAAAGACCAAGCTGTCATGAACCGAATTAAGATTCACTCTACTGTCACTGCAATGGCCAAGTAGAGACCTTAGTTTTAATCATAAAATCAACAGGAGGCAAATAATGCTGCCAGATTATGCTGAATTGAGTGGAGAGAAGGAGATGGGCTGAGTTGGGGGGGGGGGGGGGGGGGGGGGGGGGGCATACTGACTGGCCGACAATTAGTAGTCCCTGGGGGTTCGACTTCAGGATACGCCAAAAGTCGGTGGGTTCTTCATCTGCGTTGCACACACTTATCTTATATGCATAAGGAGTGAGGGAGAATGAGCGAGAGGTATAATTAAGACAACTCAGGTTTGTGTGAAAGCATATTGGTTTTAGACGTGTCTTTATAATGAACCAGCCTGCTTCTAGAGGTGTGAGTTTGACAGGGCAGCTGAGCTCTTTGACAGAAGCTGACCAATCAGTGTGTACTGTCGAGCTATTTTTTGGCAGCCAGACTTGAAAATGGTGCAGCAACTGACTAATTAACGTCTACCTGACACTTCCTCTCTGGGTGTCCAAGACGCAACACAGCGTGCAGTGCCTGTTCGATTTAAGCCATTTTGGAAATGTCATCCCAAGGTTATGACTAAATCCTGGAGGCCCATGAAAACATATGAAAGGATCTTATGCATACAACAGGCACTTAAGTCTTAGTAATCCATTTAAGGTCATGGTCATGTTTGGAATGGCTTTCAACATGGTTTCAATTGGTACAGAGGGCAGGGTTGTGTAGGGGTCAGTTCAGGGTCAGAGTTTAGATCAGGAACTAAGGTCATGGTCTGAATTGATTTCAAATGAGGTCCTGTCAGATCCTTTTTCCAATGCTTGAGTTATGGTTCTGTAAAACTGAGGGATTGCAGTCTTGACAGTGACTCTGAATGCCAGTGCATAGTACATGGATGTCTTGTTGTGCAGTACATTACAGTATATGAACAACACATTATATATAAAATCTATATACAGTATATATTAAAGATTGCTGAGCTGAACACAGAGAGAGAAAGCAGCAGAGAGAAAACAATGGGTGGTCTTTCCTACACTCACATGTTCAAATACAGCTCACATAAATGTGGTCTCATTAAATGTGCTCAGGGCAGTACACATTCACACATACACACCACACACACACACACACACCCACACAAACACACACACACACGCAAACACAAACACACACACACACACTAACACACACACACACACACACACACACACACAAAGACATACACACATACAGATGAAGGAAGTGCAGGTTTAGTAGTCACATAGTGATAGTAGTCAATTGCCATGCGATATGCGCCACAGTGCATGTAATGCAGCGTCTCTGTTGTGGAGGGAGAAGCAAAGTCAAAGGACAAGGAGACTGCATCTGACAGGAGGACTGTCATGTACAACCATGTGAACTAATCAGAGAACATACGCACTCTCTTTTTCTTTCTTTCTGTCTTCTTCTTCTTCTTCTTCTTCTTCTGTCTCTTCTTCTTCTTCTTCTTCTTCTTCTTCTCTTTTTCTCACCATATCCTGATGTCCTTTTGCATGTCTGTGTTGTGAGCATCCCATGTTTGTCCTTCTGCTGAAAAGCAGCTATATTAAGCACTGCACCATGATGTGGTGGGAACAATAATGATTGTACCTCTGTGCAGAGTCATTAGACGTAATGGCTTTCATTTGTGGTTAATGGTTTGGGTGCCTTAACAGGCACACTCATTTGTGTTTTCCATTCTGTTTTTGGAGGCTGAATGTTTTCCAATAAGCTCAAAGGGGTGTCAAAAGCCCTTCCAATACATTTCCATACTTCATTACCAGAGCCAGCTACAGAGGATGGCAATATTGGAAAGCAGTTCTCAGTTCTCAGTGTAAAAGTATTTTTTGCAAACACCCCAAAATAACACCAATTGGTTTCATTTTAAATGCAAGAAACTGCTGCCTGAGTTTTGTAGGTCATCCACATACAGGCATGCCCTGGCATACAGCAAACTCATACAGAAACATATGAACTCTCACACTTGGGATTTCACAAACTCCTACACACAAGTATACTTTTGCCAATCAATACACATACACATACACATACACATACACATACACATACACATACACATACACATACACATACACATACACATACACATACACATACACTGAGATACTGGATGCAAATACACACTCACAATCTCTCTCTGTCTCTCTCTTACACTCAGAGACACTCAGAGAGAGGTGAGGGGCGCACTGCTGTGTGTTTGTCAGCAGTTTTTCCTCTGCAGGCCACACTTAGGGGAGCGGTTTTATTTTAGATCATAGATGTGAATTCACAGCCACTGCCCGGGGATATGCAGGGTCCATCTTCATCTCTGGAGGTAATGGAAGAGAATGTATCCTTGGCACAGTGGCAAAACATGAAATCAAAGCATTGGCACATCTGCAATTATTTGTCCTTATCGTCTTCTGCAAATAAACACCCTACTGGTGTGACTGCTGTCCCCTAGCAACACACAACTGGCTTCTTTTGATAAACGTGTAATCTTTTCTCTCCCCCCAGGCCCCCCCTCTCTATCTCTCTCTCCACTGTCCTCCCGTCATGTCCTGTGGTGTAGTGGGCTGTGTATCATTGTCTTTTGATGCAATAATATATTGTACTTACGGTCTCACTTGGAAGCCCCTGCACAACAGGAAACCCCAATCATATTTATGATAATGGGACATGGTTACCATAACAAAACCCATTATGGTAGTGACTGCATTTCATCATAATTTAGCAAAAAAAGTTAAGAGAAATTGCATCAAGGCTGATGAATAATTAAGGGAACTTTGTGTCAGATGAAATATTGATGGAGGCAAATGTTGTAATATTAATTGTAAGGAGCCGAGTTTTAGGCAAACTTTGGCCTTTGTGTGTGTGTGTGTGTGTGTGTGTGTGTGTGTGTGTGTGTGTGAGAGAGAGAGAGAAGTCCCTGGGACGTCCCTTGGAGACATGCTGTAAGGAGGAGGGGGAGAAAAGAGGGATGGAGAGCAGAAAGAGGAGTAATTGTTTATGCAGAGCCAGTAGATGGTAATGGTTTTGTTTCGGCACGCAGTGAAGACAGCTCTTCAGTCATGACAGCTTCATCGAATAAACAAGGTGCCTTGTGGATCAGAATGAGTCTGATTAGTGTTACACAAAGACACTTCATGCCAATGGGACAGAGTTAGAGAAGACAAGGAGAAAAGGAGAGTGCATCGGAGGGAAAAGAGGGAGAAGGAACGAGGAAGAAAGTAGTTAAGAGACTGACAGGTGGAGAAGGTGACCATCTGAGAGAGAGAGAGAGAGAGAGAGAGAGAGAGAGAGAGAGAGAGAGAGAGAGAGGAAGAAAAAAATTAGAGCAGAAGGAGAAAATCTGACAGCTGACAGCAGCTTGGGAACAGATGAACAAAGAGAGGTGACCCAACAGATACGCACGCACACACACACACACACACACACACACACACACACACACACACACACACACACACACACACACACACACACACACACACACATTCTCTCCTTCACACAAAATGTAAACTTACACTCTCTATCATCCTCTTTGTCTCTCTCATAAATGCACAGCTGCACACATTTAGTTTCAACCACTTCCTCCCTCACACACATACTGTATTTCACACACACATACACGCACACACACACACACATACACACACACACACACAAATAACTATGACTCATCTGCAGTTGTGATGCAACGTCGTAAGCCCAGTGAAGTGAGGAAAGTGCCGTTTGGCGGCGAGCTGCCGTGGCTGCATGCGGGGTGTTTTTTCATGGTCAGCCTGAATTATTGATTCTCCTCCTAATCCCAAAGTCTTCCTCCTCGGGTCAAAGCTCAAGGTGTTAAGGAGGGCCAGGGAGATACCACTAGGGCAGGGGGAGAGAGAGGAGCAGGAAATGTATTCACTGTGTGTATGTGAGTGTGTACATGTGGGTTGTTATAGGAAACAGATTTAGAGAGAGCTGTCAGTGTCTCGTCATGCACAACTGCATAAATCAGCAATTAAGTCCCCACACCTAATGCATTCAGCAGTGTTGACCTCACCCTCGCTTTCTCTCCTCTCTCTCATTCTCTCCTTCACTCCCTCTATCCTGCTATCTCCCTCTGCTCTTCATTTGTGCCGCCTGCCCTTTGTAATCTCTCTTTTCTTTGCCTCTTGGAGTTTTAACGATCCAGCCCTCTCTCCGCCCCCCCCCCCCCCCCCCCCCATCCCTCTCTGTGTTGCTCGGCATGCACATCCCCTCATCGCCCTTCCCTGCTTTACGACTGATCGTCTCGCTCCCACCATCACTCTCAAGGTATAATTCCTCCCTCATCCCTCTCTTTCAACACCGTTCTTTTCTCTTCATCTTTCCCCCCCTCTCTTTCCTTCACACCCTTTCACTCCTCTCACTGTGTTTCCATCCCTCTGTCAGCGAGAATGAAGCATCTATTTATAGGCGCGACGCAGCTTAAATCCCCCAGAAAATGTGCTTTTAAATGATTGTCATTCCATAATTCATTAGCACACATTCAGCAGTTATTATGCCCCATGAATTATGAACAGGACTGAATTATTCAGAGTGAGATAAAACAGGCTTGGTTTAAACTCACTACAACTGGCCCAACGCAGTGTGGAAACCTCCCCCAAACACAGTCCATGCTGATCTCAAACTAGTTCAAAGCGAACCATATAAATACTATTATACTATAAGTACTCTTCTTTATGCTAAAGCCACTGTGTCACCTACGCTGTGCAAGTGTGTTTGCGTGTGTAAGCACAGTGTGCATTTCTGTATGTGTGTTAGTATCAGTGACTCAGCAAAGTGTGTTTTTACTTAGTGTCCTCAACATGTGTGCATGTGTGTGTGTGAAAGAGTCTGCTGGTACTATGAGTATGTCTGTCATTCCCTACCTGTCTTCTGCTTCATTGGGTATGTGTCAGGCAGCTCACGTCAATATTTAATCTTTACATAATGACTCGTTTTACTTCAACCAGAACGTAAAAATACACTCTACCATAATAGTAAGGTTTTGTAATTACGCGGTGCTGGCTTTGCTCTCCAAGTGTCATTAATCATTCAGGGTGAAGTGTGTCAGCCGTAGTGTCAGAGGTGGGGTTTGTTTAACCAGTAGAGGCAGGAGTCACGCAAACGAAAAGAACGTGGTGATGAATGGAGGCAGAATTCAATTGAAAACACTCACTTTTTCATATTGGATGACATCTTTTCTTGCTGTTTTACCTGTCCATTGGCACTCAGGCTCGCAGACAGATCTGCAGAAGAAATGGCTGTCTCTGGTTGTTATTGGCATCACTGTGTTCCTCATTATTGTGGGCTGCTCTCTCATTATAACTGGAGTAGCTATAACAACATGAGTTTAATTGACTGACAGTGTGAAGGCTACAGTAAAGAGTGAGCAATTACTGCAATCATTCAGACAGGTGGACCAAGCTTCTCTTCTTCTTGGTAGCATTTCTGATCTGTGTCCAAAAAAACTAATTATAACAAAAAATTACTTGGAAAACATTAAGCTCTAACGTCACATTCTTTGACATTTCCCAAGTTCTGATCGCAGATCCATCTCAAATACTGTAGTAATTATCTAATGCCTGAAATTAAACTGAGAGTAAAATATCTCCGGAATGACCGGACCGCTCCATGAACTAGATTATGCAATATGTGACATTTATTACACATGAGCTGTTAAAAAAGTAAAAGTCATGGATCAACGCAGAAACTTTCATTCCATTTAAGAGGCATTAGATGATACAGAGATGGACTTTTTGTAATGGGAAGAATAAAAAAAGAAGAATGAATAAAAAAGATCAGTGAAAGATCTGTGCAGTTGCAATGTGACCTTTCAACACTGTTTCTGTATCGCGCATTTTGCTCTGTGCTGCAATCCCGAATAATATCTCTCTGTCTCTCTTTCTCTCTAGATAGCTAATGTATATTAGATTTCAATATGTATTAAAAGCTAATATACCTTAGCTTTTAGGTGGAGTGGACTTTGGAAACAGGAAGTGTTACACTTGTTGGAACTACACATACACACACAGAGAGAGAGAGAGAGAGAGAGAGAGAGAGAGAGAGAGAGAGAGAGAGAAAGGGACACGTCCCATCACACAAAAATCTATTAACACTTCCCCTGATCTCCCTGTCTGATGAGATGATCTATGGCATGTGCTGAAAAGCTGGGATTGATTCCTGCGTGCGGCGCATCGAGGCCTGATGTAATCGATGCTGCATAAAAAGCCCTCAGCCCCATTTGCCCATAGAGCTGCTCATCTTAGAGGCAGGTTTTAATTACCATTTGCATTCATCAACCATGGATAACTCAGAGTGGAAGGCAGGATGGAAAGAGAGATAGAGAAAGAGAGAGAGGGTGGGTGCTGGGAGAGGACAGAAGAAAAAGGAGAGAGAGAAAAGAATGGAGGGATGGGGCATTAGAGGAAACAAGCACAAGACAGATATGGAGAGAGAGAAAGATAGATAGCCAAGAGAGAGTGGAAACACAGGAGTGAGAGAGTGGTACGGTTTGGTACAGCCGATCTCTCCAGATGGAGGGATATGTTCTAATGGGCTTTCTAAGCTAACGCCAGCCGCCTGAAAGCTGCACGCTGTTTGTTCCTGTGTGTTAAAATCATTCGTCAACATGACAAACAAGCTGTCATCGAAAAAATTCACCACCATCCACCATGTCGCCAAGGCGATATGGATACACACGCACATGGCTGACTCTGAAAAGATGGACTTTTATTTAATTACTCTACGTGCACACCATACTACCACCTCTCAACACACACACACACACACACACACACACACACACACATGCTGGTTCTCAGTCCAGTGACAGCAACAGTTACACAAGATAGAACTAATGAAAAATGAGCCGTACATCATTTCTGATTAGGACTGATCCAGCCACTGAAGGACTGCCCCTCCTGTGTGTGATTTCTGATTCCCTCCATCCATCACAGAGAGAGAGAGAGAAAGAAAGAACGAATGAGAGAGAGGGGAGTGCAGGATAGACAGAGTGAGGTTAGAGTGGAAGACAGAAGGAGAGTGGGATGAGCACAGGGGAGAGAGAGAGAGAGAGAGAGAGAGAGATTGAGGTGGGAGAGGGAGAGAGAGAGAGAGAGAGAGAGAGAGAGAGAGAGAGAGAGAGGGAGAGAGAGAGGGAGTGCAGTAGTGCACTGATGAGGGAGTTAAGAGAAGTCGGGGGAGATTAGTCGTTAGGGGCAAACTGGGCAGCCAGTGAAATCTTGCTGAAGCTCTGATGGAGAGCATGAGGATGGGCCATGTGGCAGATTTGATCCCTTCACCCACAGGCCAAAGTCCATTACTTCAAAGAAATGTTTGTCAGGCACCCAAGGGCTCAATTCATGTACAATATCCCATTACTCACTCTCTCTTTCTCTCTATCTCTCTCTCTCTCTCTCTCTCTCTCTCTGTCTCTCTCTCTTTTCCCTCTCCCTTGCAATCTCTCCCCCCACACACAAACTCTCTCTCTTTCCCTCTCTCTCTGTCTGTCACTCTATTGCATTTGTGCACACATACATATACACACGCATTCAGAGAGAGCAGGTGGAGAGAGATTTTTGTGTGGGAGGATAATTTGTTTTGCTCCTCGATAGATGGAGTCCAAGGAAGTACATGAATCACACACCATAGCAACAACTCAACTGCAAATCAACCCCTACTGTGATGACCCTGATGTCCATCAATGCCATGGCAACCATACTGCCACCAATCAGCCTCATGGTAACAACACTGCTGAAAACACCAGCCTTCTGGCACATACTCTGCCAAAAACGTCACCCCACCCATGAACAGTGTTACTGCTAAGAAATTCCTTTGCTAACACCCCACATCATGTAACACTCTACAATACCAGTCCTCCTATAGCCAAGTGCTCTTTACAAGTTATTTAAGTGTTTTAACTGCCCAAAAGTTAATTTTGTGCGGCATGCCTAACACACTTAACACACTGAATCTCCCCCTGCCTTTTATCTGAGGTCTCTACGCAGATCTCTCTCCAGCTCTGCCACTCTCTTCCCTTCCCTCCAGAGGGGAATGAGTGGGTTGGCTTATACTGCTACAGTGTAAATGTGAAGGCAGTTTGTGCCTCAGGGTTTGCCAGTAGCATTTTCTTGCCATCTCTTTATTTATCCCTCGTTTATACCAAGAATGTGTGTGCCTACCAGCAGGGTGAAGCCTGGGGCGCTTGTAAGGGGGAGGGGGGCAGTGTCCCTGTAACAAAGAGATTGCCCCCCCCCCCTCTGCCCCCACTGGGCAGTCCAAAATAAATATGATAGTTGTAAAAGAATTTTGTTTTGATGCGATGATACCACGATAGGGGAAAACCAAACAGTCCTGTTGGACTATTGAAGGTTGTACACTCCCCTTTTTGAAAAGACATCCCCTGGCCCCAGGAGTGTAGGAAATTCATTTCTATTGGTTTGGAGAGCTAGCATAGTTCACATCCACCAAAAGGTCTATTTTTAAGATCTTAATTGAATTCTTAATCCACAACCTTGGCTACATCCTAAGGCTAAAGCTTTGTATGCTGTCAGACCAGAACAAGCACATATTTGTCAATATCAATATCTGCTTACATGTGAAAAGCAGTTCATTAAAAACAGTATAAACTACAGTGTAGAGAATAAAAGGAGCAGTCTGAGTGTTAATGCAAACATCAGCTGTATAGCACACTGTAAAGTTAGTCCTAGACAAGTAGATGTTGCTAAAATTAGACAATCCATTTATCTGAAGGGAAAAATTAAACCCTTGTTTATCCTACTTCTGTCAACTTAAGAGATTCTCACAAACTACTATTTAGCTATTTTCTCCTCTTATCACCTGCGCTTTCATTTTGAGTAGTACTAGGCTCATAACAAGTAGCTTATGATATGGGGGCTCCTAAGGGGGTTTCATTTTGAGTAGTACTAGGCTCATAACGTAGTAGCTAATGATATGGGGGCCCCTAAGGGGGTTTCTCAATATGTCATTGCAGACTCCTGAATTAAATCATAGGAGATTCTCGGGGAGTTGTCATTGATGTAGACTAAAGTAATCAGCTGTCCCTAGGGGCCCTATGTAATTGCCTCCCCTGTCAAGATGCCCCTGCACTCCCAATAAAAAGCATAGAAACAGACAGTGAGGGCAGAAAACTTATTTTATCCAACCATGTTTTCGTTCTCCATGAAGCTTCAGTTTGAGCTCCGCCCTGCAAAGACTGCACCACATCCTCAGTTGTGTCAATGAATAGAAAATCTCATTTTGATTGTCAGACACATCATTGTGATCAAATTCAAATCCCCCTATTTCTACGAAGCAGGCCTTATATCGGAAACATCAGCGTCCATAGCCATCTCTGGGTGAGGTAATAGAAATGCCAGCAACCTTAAATCAGGGTAAGTCATTTCATTTTGCTGGAGCACTGCTGTTTGCCCAAACCATGTTTTTCTGATTTATCTCATCTCGTGGTGCTATTGCTTTGATAATAATCTAAGTTAGTTGTTGACGTACTTTGAGTAGGCCTATTGGTTATGCAAGAAATAGCCTACGGCTTTAAAACGACCTAGCTAGGAACAGTAAACCACGCATTCTGTGGTCCCTTTCGTCTCAAAATGCTTGAAAAGTGTGAATTCCTCCTCCCCCAGGACCCCCCAATGTGTTTTGCCACAAAAAACTATAATCCATAATTCAAATGAAATCATAAAACCCATGTTCCTTTACGGTTGCCAGTTAACAATTTTCTTTACGTGATATCCATCAAAAACATTTCTTATCATGTCTTTGGTTCATAAGCAGAACAGTTTGACGGCGTTTGATTGCATCAAATTTGAATAACTCAGTTTCAAGGGCAATCATGTTTCAAAGTTGCAATTGTAGCCTTCACTGTGTCAGCCGAGCAGGTTTTGGACATCCCAGATGCCGCCCTATGTGCTTCAAGTTCGGTCCCCCTCATTTTCAAACACCTTCCTACGCCATTGCCTGGCCCCTCTGCAAAAACAACTGGCCTGGCCTGGCCCCTCTGGGGAAACCAATCCAGAGCCGCCACTGTCCGAAGCTCCTGAATTGAATGTTTTGAAACTTTATCTCCATATCTGTGAGGGTTTTGGATCAGTGTGGTGTATTGTGGTGTATTCGCCTGGATCTACCAAACCCACCTTCCCATTGTGGTCTGGAATTGTTCAACTTGGATCCAATTTGTGCTGTAAATTATTGAATTGGGAACAAACACCACAGATATTGAGATTACACCAACAAATCTAGCTATACATACAGTTACTAAATACACTAAACCCAAACAGTTCTACTAACTTATTAACATTATGTATTCAGTACTTAAAACCTGGCATTTAGTTGACCCAACTTTAAATGTATTAGTTTTCTGAGCAAGTGAAGACGTTTTAATTGTATTTGAATGTATTTTTTTGAAATGATCGTCTTTGGAGGATAATTATCGTGCATCTGGCAACACTGAGAGGCCGGTCTACCAATGACAGTTCTTGCTACAGTCAGTATGGGGCGCCGTTTGTAAAATGTTGCACGTTCGAAAATCCTGCTCAGTTTTGGTACATTTAGCATTATCATATAGAAAAAAAAGCATGACAATATTCAAATGTCACTTTTTCAAGCATTTAGAGATAAATTCATGTAAATTCATGCGATAACTTTTCCAAGGATCATTTTTGGCAGTAACACAAAGTTGTTAAATAATATAAATATTTCATCTAAATGTTAATGTTAAATGTTAAATATAAATGTTAATGTTAAATGTAAATGTAAATGTAAATGTTAAATATAAACGTAAATGTTCGATGTTATATATAAATGTTAAATATAAGTGTTAAATTTAAATGTTAAATGTAAATACAAATATCAAATGCTAAATGTAAATGTTAAATGTTAAATGTAAATGTAAATGTAAATGTTAAATGTTAAATGTAAATGTAAATGTTCAGTCTACATGTCAGACTTGACGACAGAACATTACAATATTTACGGTAATTCATAGCTTTCAGTCACACTACAAGGGATACCTTGCGGGCAAAAGCGAAGATGTCGACCAACAGTGGACATCGTCGAGCAGTGCAGCCTACTCAATTACGATCGCCATCAAACACAGATCATACCACAATAGCCAGACAGAGATATCTAGAAAAAAATTACATTTTGGGAACCTGTGATCCCTTTACTGCACCCGCTGATATTTGTATTTCTATAACGTCGTAGAAGTCCCTGTCTGAGCTCCAGTTTGGAGATATTTACATCTATCTAATAGAAAATCCGTCCCTCTACACACCTCAAAAACTGAAAGCCTACCAAAATCACAGATAGTAATTTAATTTTCAGAAGGGGATGGGTTCATAACGATGTCGTCTGGAAGGTGAAAACTAATAAACATCTTTATTATCAGAGCAAAGATGATTGCCATTCAATAGCTAGCTACCAGCTAGCGAGCTACATGCTGTTAGCTAGCAGCCTTTAGCCTACCCAACACTGTTCTTTATCATTTGACACAATTTCCTGATTAACACAAGTACAACCACCTGGTCTGGCGAATGACAACTGAAATTATCTTCCCAAGTATTTTCTACTGGCATTGTAGTATTACCAGTTGGATGACAAAATACAGTAGCCTAGCCTACTTGCTTAGGTACTTGTCGCAATCTCAGAGCAGAAACCGGGTAATCCAATTTTAATTGTGTTGATGCTTTGTTTCTTGACTTTATTTCTTGATCTATTCCCGTTTTAGGTAGTTATTCTGATAAATGAGGCGACCAAAACAGGGTTACTGCTTTTATTGCAAGCTCCAAAAATAAGGCTACTTTACTGCCCGCCTGAGAAAAGTTGACCCAGAAGACGTCTACAATCAGCTGGAAACAGCCGGGCTTGTCTCCTCGCCGATTTGAACAGCCAACCGAGCAACAACTGTCTGGCATTTTACTACCTATGTCAGACAATTTTAAAGCGGATATATTAAATAATCTTGAATGAAAGATGGTCAGTTCCTGTATAAATTCCAGTGGTAGACAGCTGTGGAGTGTATTTCTTGCCCGCAAGCTGGTAATTCTGACGTGACGTGAAAACTATGAAAGCCAATTACCGTAAATATTGTAAGGTTCAGTCTTCAAATCTGACATGTAGACTGAACATTTAACATTTACATTTACATTTAACATTTACATTTAACATTTATGTAGCGCCCTCTCGGGTACTGTTGACTACGCCACCCCTTGAAGTGGGCTAAATTATGTCAGAGCAAGGGGAACTCAATAACACTATTGCCAGTTTTTGGTGAAAGTATAAAAATAGTCTTTATTAATAAATAGTAGACACGAGTAGCGTTGGTTGGTCACCAGATATAATACAAAAAAATACATAGACACAATAGGGGGACTGGGGAACCTCGGTACTGGGCCACTAGGAGAACTGATGTCAGGCCAGGTCTCTAACACACGTGGTCTTGTGTGCACTAAATAACACGTGTTTTAGATTCAGGGAAAATGCACTACAATATCCAAGACACTCTGTGATATGTGACACGGCAATTAAGAGTTCAAACTACATGCACACTGCAATCTCTGTAGGCTACTAGAGTGAGAAAAACTACAGAGACCAGCTATCCAAGGTCAGGTACTAATGGGCCTTATAAGCACCGAGGCTATTAGCTGTGGAGGGGGGAGGGAGACACACGAACTGGAAGTACAGTAAAAAAGAAAAACAAACAAAATAAATCCACTCTAGCCTGCGGCTCACATTAAATAGGTAGTACCTACACAAGCTACTTAGGCCGATAGGCTAGAGGAACAAAAAAAAAGTAAACAAACTATACGCGGCACCAATGCATCAAATACACATTAAAAGAGAACAGCAACTAGCAGCCCTGGGTAGCTGCGAGGGTCTAACGCTGCAAACATATAAAACAAACACTGTTAAGATCCCACAGCCTTAAAAGCAGCACACATGGGAGAGGTGATGGCATTACATCAATTAAAAACAGCAATACAGGGCAAAGTGTTAGTCAGCCAGCCTACATTAGTGTCGTCACTTGTCAGCGCAAAATGAATGGCCGCTATGGCCTGCTGGTACGCAACACAGTACACGTATCAGGGTTTAACACATACCTTTTCAAGATGGCTACTACACTGTGGCTGATGGCTTCTGGAGAATAACTGCCCTCTCTGCTATGGTAACAGTGCCCAGCAGACACTGGTGAAGGATACATAAAGAGTACATCATGACTTGTCTGTATTATACTACAAACAGGATACCACGAATACGTTCAATAACGTACCTTTTTGCACACAACACGGCGTCACGCCCACACACGTACATCAAAACACAGCGGCTCTGCCAGCGTCTGCCCTCCTATACCATAGTTAAACAAGTAGCCACTTAGCAAGCTAGTAATCAGTGACGGAAGAACTTAAAGAAACCTTTGCCCAGACATACCTGTTTATTTCACGCAGCACCCGTGACTCTGCTACACAATCCCAGAACCAGTGGTGTTGACGAGCTACCGGCTTTAGGACCCCGGGTGCCTATACATAAGCCTGTGGGTAATATGTCAGGTAGCCTAATCAATCGCAACCCATTGCCCAATTAGTGACGTATTGCGGTGTGACAGAGAGAGACTAACTGGGTAACGGCAGAGGGAGTAGGCACCAAACTATTACTACTTGCCCACTTGCTACATTTACATTTAGCATTTACATTTAGCATTTACATTTAACATTTACATTTAACACTTATATTTAACATTTATATATAACATTGAACATTTACATTTATATTTAACATTTACATTTAACATTTACATTTAGATTTAACATTTACATTTAGATTAATAAATCTTATATTTATATTATTCAACAACTTTGTGTAACTGCCAAACATTATCCTTACATGAATATCTCTCTAAATGTTTGAAAAAGTGACATTTGAATATTGTTGTGCTTTTTTTCCCATATGATAATGCTAAATGTACCAAAACTGAGCAGGGTTTTAGAACGTGCGACATTTTACAAACGGCGCCCCATACAGTCAGAGCTTGTGCTAGAAGGTGGAACATAAGGGAGATATTCTTTCCTAAACTTGTAAGGGCGTAAAAACTAGTTTGTGAAGGATCCAGAGAAACACAAATATCCGACGAGGCAAAATCCCGGATGATTTTGCAATCACTGCCGGACGCATGTCCGGGTAAAAGAGGACGTCTGGTCACCCCACCAAAGGAGATATTTTTGTAATCCTGTCGCTGCTAAGCGTCCTTATCTGGTAAGTAAACAGTGTTTTTTAGGTGTTTGTTGCGACAAAATTGCGGGAGCAAGTGAAATTGCGATAAGAAGTGGCTAATTTCCCTCTTTGTAATTATTATTGAGTAATCACGTTCCTTATCGCAGTTCACTGCGATATAACAGTATGGTACATGACGTCAGTCATGGCTACAAATCAAAGCATTTATCTATTCACGCCTGAAAGGCCGCGAGATCTGTCAGCGCGCGCTCCTGGCCCCGCCTGCCAGGAGTACTATAATATCATTACGCGCCCTCAGATCTGCCTCTTTTGAAACTTCGCAAGACGGAGTGAACATCTCCGAGCATATCTCAAACGCTCTACCACAGTCAAAAGAGTTTTGTGTGCTTTTCGCTCTCTACGGGTTGGTGAGTTATCCGGGTTCCTTAACCCTCACTAGCTCAGGGCGCTACGAAATTCATTGGCTTAACTTCATTTTGAAAGTAGTGGCTGCTATCCTGGCTGCCTGGCTGGCTAAGTCTCTGACTAGCCTGCTAGCTTGCTAACAACGTGTTCGTTGCAGATAGTGTGCTTGTGTTTTAACATTCTTCTCTACTTTCAGATTGAAAAAAAGATGGCCAGACACTACCCCGACTGCGGTCACGTCCGTCCCAAGGGCGACCGCCACCGTCGGTGCGTGACCTGCCTAGGCAGGGACCACGCAGAGGGCGCGCTTTCGGGCAAAGCCCCTGTCTGTTCCATCTGTGCTAGCCTCCCGCTAGCTAAGGCTACCAGGCGCCTTGCGTTCTGGAAGCGCAAGGACGCCGAGGAGACTGCACTGGTTCCATCCGGGGCTGACGCCCCCGTAGGAATGAGTGCGTCTTCAGCCTTGGACTTGGTGAGCGTGAGCAGTCGCCTTGCAGCGGCAGCTCCGCCCCCGGGTCTCTCCCCGTCTCCGCCGCCTGTCAGCCCTGGGGCTGCGGGCAGCGAGGCTGAGGAGCTTCAACCAAGCGGTGTCCAGCCCTCGAGCTGGACATCAGCCTGGATGATGATAGTCTGTTAGACTTCTCCGATGAGCACAGCTCAATCGCTGAAGCAATGCAGACGAGCCATGACGTTAGGATGCGGGTGGAGACACCTTCTACCTCGTCTCGGCTCCTGGGCCAGCAACTCCATGAGGTTGCGCTGAGAGCAGCCAGCTGCCTCGGGCTCCCTCTCCCTCCCCCTCCCAGTGTGCGGTCCTCACTGCTGGACGGGGAGTTTTATGCTGGCTCCGCCGCGTCAGTTCCCAGCTGCATCCCCTTTTTCGAGGAGGTGCGCGAGGAACTGCAGGCGACATGGGCGATAGAAGTTCGAAGAACAGCAGAAGAGCAGAGAGGTAATCCAGGCTTGGATGCCTCGCTCTAGTGGCACGGGTGAGACGTCCTCCTCAGGACACACCACACCCGCACCGGGCCAGAAGAGAAGCGGGTTCCGCTCGCCAGCGCCTCCAGCAAAGGTGTCCACCGGGCGAGGCTGGCAGAGACACCCCTTCCGCCCTCCAGCGCAGCCTGCAGCACAGCGACCAGCTGCGCGCCCTGCCCAGGGTGCAGCCCAGGCTCCGCGGCAGCACTCCGCTCGCCGCGGGCGAGGCAGAGGGAGACCTCAGGCTTCCTGATCGTGACAGTCAGCCACTCGTCACACAGGGGGGAGCGGTGGAGTCCACACCGCCTCCACAGAAATCAGCCCGTCGCTCACATGTGGAAATCATGTCCAGCACGGTAAGCAGGTTTTCACAAGCACCACAATCATATGTCCTAACTCCTGTCCCAGATGGCTCAGTGCCCAGGCATGCTTGTGCAACTCCCCCCGCGATGCACACAGTGCAATCGCATCCCCACATTTTTTTCAAAAACATGAGGGGGCAGCCCCAGATCTCGTCTCCCTCCCTAGGCGGAGTGGGTATAGATCTAGGCTTAGACTCATTGACCATGAGCGGGTTAGTCCCTGACAAATTCAACTCAAAGCACAACCTCCCTGGTTGTGCGGAGAGTTGGCGTGCATGCGCAGTGTCACCATGGGTGCTAAAGACGATCACAAGGGGTTACGTGCTGCAATTCGCCCGTTCCCCTCCGCCATTCAGCGGAGTGATACAGTCTCACTTCCTACGAGGAGAGATAATCCATAGACATGTATACTATGTCTATGAGATAATCTCCCTGCTCAGAAAGGAAGCGATAAGCAGAGTCTTTCCCAAGGAGGAAAATGCAGGCTTCTACAGCCGTTACTTCCTCGTACCCAAAAGAGACAGGAATTATCGGCCAATATTAGATCTACGTGTGTTAAACAAAGCACTCATGCCGCTATGGTTCAGAATGTTGACCCCACGCAAGCTTGTGCAGTTTATAAGGCCAAACGATTGGTTTATCACGATAGACTTAAAAGACGCTTATTTCCACATTCCGATCCACCACAGACATCGGAGATATCTGAGGTTTGCGTTCGGAGGAATAGCGTACCAATTCAACGCACTCCCATTCGGCCTGTCCCTAGCGCCGAGGGTATTTACAAAGTGCGTAGAGGCAGCCGTTGCCCCATTACGTCTACGCGGCTTACGCGTTTACAATTATTTGGACGACTGGTTAATTTCTTCTCATTCAAAGGCTGCAGCAGTGCAGGACGGCCATCTAGTGGTGGCGCACCTGTATCGACTGGGCTTTGTAATAAACAGGGAAAAGAGCGTTCTCTGCCCCAGGCAAGTTACGCATTTTCTGGGTATGATTTTAGACTCCACCTCCATGGAGGTCAGGCTGTCTCAAGAACAGATAAATGCCATCAAAACATGCGTGCGCCAGTTCCGACGGGGACAGTCAGTCTCGTCGCTGCGCTGCCAACGCCTGTTAGGGATGATGGCGTCGGCCGCTATAGCGCTCCCGTTGGGGATGTTGCGTATGCGGCCATTCCAAATATGGTACCTGTCTATGAAGCTCAACGCAGTCACAGACAGGCATCGCAGAGTAGTGGTGTCCTCCAGATGCAGGAAAGCCCTGGCGATCTGGAGAACCCCCTGGTTTCTCGCCGCGTCGGGCACTATGGGCATAGTGTCGCGTCGCGTGGTGGTGACCACAGACGCTTCCACCAAAGGCTGGGGAGCTGTCTGCGAAGGGAGTGGCGTGAACGGTCTCTGGTCTGTGACAGAGGTCGCGTCTCACATAAATGTGTTAGAGCTGCGAACAGTAGTCCTAGCTCTACAACACTTTCTGCCCAGGCTGAGTGGTCAGCATGTACTAGTGAGGACGAACAACACTGCGACCTTGGCGTATATAAATCGCCAGGGCGGAGTGCGCTCCCCGTCATTACACCATTGGGCGACTCGCCTGCTCCTGTGGGCAGCGAGGCACGTCCTGTCCCTCAGGGCAGTTCATATACCAGGTCACCTCAACTACGGTGCGGACCTGTTATCGAGGGGCGATCCTCGAGCAGCAGACTGGTGCCTTCACCCACAAGTGATAGGTCAGATCTGGGTGCGTTTTTTCAAGGCGCAGGTGGACCTGTTCGCGAACAGGCAGAACACCTGCTGCCCGCTCTGGTTCTCGCTAGGGGGCGACGATCCCCCACTAGGCATAGACACGCTGGGCCACCAGTGGCCAGCTCTACCCCTATATGCTTTTCCCCCGATCCCGCTCCTCCAGCAGGTGCTGTGCAGGATTGCGGACGAGGGCAGGGAATTGATATTGATAGCCCCCCACTGGCCCAACCAGCCGTGGGCGGCAGATCTGGTCAATATGTCAGTGCAGCAGCCTTGGGAGCTGCCTCTACGGAGAGACCTCCTAACGCAGGCGCACAGGACAGTGTGGCACCCCCATCCGGAGTGGTGGCGTCTCAGAGCCTGGCACCTGAAAGGTGCAGGCTCATAGCGTCAGGCTTGTCGGACGCGGTGGTGGCTACAATACAGAGTGCCCGAGCTGTATCAACACGGGCTCTGTATACGCTGAAGTGGCGCAGTTTTGAGCGGTGGTGTGCTGCGCGTCAGCACGACCCCGTTAACTGCGCGCTGGGCGTTATTCTAGAATTCCTACAGCAGTTGTTTGATGAGGGGAAGGCGGCTTCTACTCTCAAAGTGTACATGGCTGCCATTTCAGCCTGCCACGCAGGCATTAATGGCAGTTCTCCTGGCAGTCACCCGCTAGCGTCACTCTTGATGGCGGGGGTGAGACGGCTCAGGGTGCCAGAGAGACACCTCATACCCTCTTGGGATCTGCTAGTGGTGTTACGTGCTCTCACAGGGCCTCCGTTCGAGCCCCTGGAGACAGTGGACATAAAGTTTGTCTCTTTAAAGACCGCGCTGCTGCTGGCGTTAACGTCAGCAAAACGCGTTGGTGACATGCAAGCCCTGTCAGTCAGTCCATCGTGCCTTCAGTTCTCGATCGCTGGTGACAGAGTGGTTATGCGACCTAATGCTGCTTACACACCTAAAGTGGTGGTAACCCCATTCCGCAATCAGGTGATTGAATTAGCAGTTTTCTCGCCTCCTCCTTTTGCGTCAGCAGAGGAGGAACGTTTGAATAAACTCTGTCCAGTGCGCGCTCTCCGCTGTTACGCAGAGCGCACTAGAGCTTTCAGACAGTCAGATCAGCTATTCGTGTGCTTCGGTGCACGCGCAAAAGGCAGACCTCTATCAAAACCGAGCCTCTCCCGTTGGATAGTAGAGGCTATCGTGTTGTCTTATAAGTAGGGATGGGTATCGTTTGGTTTTTATCCGATACCGGTACATAACCGATACTTTTAAAACGATACCGGTGCCTAAACCGATACTTTTATATATATAAAAAAAAAAATAATAATTAAAAATAATAATAAATAATAATAAAAAAAAAAAAAAAAAAAGACGATTGACAACATTTAAGAAAGGCTTTTTTTATTGCCAAATAAATTTAACTGTTCAAAGTAGATTATATATATATATATATAAATAAATACAAAAAACACTTTTTAACTTACAAAATATATGAACTGTTAACAAAAATTTAGACTATACTTAAATACAAATAAATACAACACACACACACACACACACACTTTAGCAATTCTTTTGAAGAAATATCAACATATTTGCCTTCTCCGGCAAAATGCGGCACCTTTCCTGACTGATTGCATGACCTGCACAGGAGAAAACCCTCTCCGATGGTGTTGATGAAGCCTGTACACACATATATGTATCTGAAAGTACATACAATATGGGCAGGCGGTCCCGCTTCATCCACCACCAGGCTGCAGGGTCTTGTCCTGATGGTATTGAAGGCAGACTTTTATATAGTTCTATCTCTTTCTGGACTTGTTGAGTGGTGGAGAAGGCACTGCCTTCAGTGGTTGTTGCCTGAAGAAGCTCTAGGTCCTCATCCTCAAAAAGCTCCTCCAGGGCTGACTTCTTGGCACGCTTGGCACGAAAAATACATAAAAGTAGTGATTAGACAAACATGCTTCAAAAGAAATGCATTCATTGGAGATGTTTCATGATTATATATTTACATGTTTCTCTGCCTTGTCCTCGTCATTGTCATCAGATCCATCTTCGTCAGTGTCTTGAATGCCCTCCATTGGAAGCTGTAGACACAATTTTGCACATATAAATAGCAATACTTTATCATAGAAACTGTAACAGGCTGCTATGGGAAACAAGGATGAGCATAAAAGTTATGGGCACACATGGGAAACAAGGAAGAGCATAAAATACCTCTTCTGTTAGACTGGCAACTGCTACTTTTTCCAACCTGTCCCAGGCATCAGCAACAGCACCCACAAGTCTGCCTTTGAAGCGAGGGTCCATCAAAGTGGCCTCCTGGAGGAAGTTCTGAACGTTTTCATCCTGTAATGAAAACATGACAAACTATTTAGTGTCTAACTGTAAAAATTATATGGTTTTGCCCTCTTTCTTTGCAAGCATAGGCTCTGAATGGAAATGGAAAATACCTGGTATCGTTTTTTCAGGTCTCCCCAGACCTTCTCTTTTACGGCACTGGTAAATGCAGTGTCCTCTTCAGCCACCTTGAAATGCACCTCCAGCTTATTCAGGATGGGGAGAATTTGACCACATGTGGGGGACCTCTCACTCGACACACAGAGGGTTGAGGTGTATAATAGCCTCATGGTGTTGACAAACTCCTCTGCTTTCTCGAAGTCGTCAGCAGTGAGCCTTTCCAGTCTGGGGTTAAAAAAAGATATGAAGATAAGAATTAAATATCAACTATTATTATGTTGTTACTCATTGTTTAACAACTCATTTTCTTATTCATCAACTCACCTGTCTTTCTCCATTGGCTTCCTGAGGCGTTGGTCCAGTGATGCTGCCTGGATGGCCGGGTACTGTTCCAAAAACCTCTCCACCATCAGGAAAAGGGAGTTCCATCTTGTTCTGACATCCAGAATCACGCTGTGGTCTGGCAGACCTGAAACACAAATACACATTTTGATTTACAATCTACACTGCTGAAGATGTTTGAAACAAACATATACTGTATATATATGTTTAAGATTTATATGGCTACGCTACTTAACTTACCAAGAAGTCGTTGCTTCTCCTGCAGGACCGTTTTGGCCATGGTGGACCTCTTCAGCCACACCACGACAGCTCTAAGTCTGGCACACCACTTTGTCACAGCAGTGATGCCGTAAACTTTCTGTGCTGCCAGGTTAAGGGTATGGGCAAAGCACCCCACCTTTAAAAACTTTAACGCCTTCAGTGCGACGTCCATGTTGCTGGCGTTGTCAACTGTGGCAGCTACAACTTTGGTTTTCAGCGAGAATTCCACCAGAATGCTAGTGATCTCGTCTGCCACCACCAGGCCTGTCTGTGACTCGTACACAGCTTTGGTGTTAAGCACCTTCTGCTTAATGACACTATGACTGGTGTAATGTACAGTCACTGTTACATAGTGTTCCTGTGCCACACTGGTCCACCCATCACAAGTAATAGCAGCCTTTTTTACTTGTGCCAACTCCTGAATGACATTCTGTTTCTCAACAGAGTACCATGCAGGAATCAAAGTATTCGACAGATCATCCCTGGATGGGGGTCGGTAGCGAGGATTGAGGGCAGTGGTCATCTCTCTGTATAAAATAAATTTGAGGATATTTATTTGTCTTTTTGACGTTGTCTTAATGGAACATATTTTATACAAATATTGTTTTCACGTCACTTTTTTTTTACCTGAACCATTTAGATTCCACAGTGGAAAAAGAATGCAGTCCCATGACTACAAATCTGGTCACAGACCTGTGGAGTTCCTCCACCTTCACTTTGGGTAAATTAGCCTTCTTTGCCAAGGTGAATGGGGTCACTGTTGAAGCTGGATAGCCAAAAATATAAACATAAATAATGTTAAATAGTTTACAGGCAACAGAAGCATCACTACACATGCCATCGCTAGTTTCGTTAAAATTACACTGACTTGCTAAGATGGCGGCAGGTATCCTACTGTTTGCTAGTAGCTGGCTAACGAAGCTATGTAAGTTATCGGACAGTTTGTTAAACATCGGCCATTCTATTAAACAATCAATATGCACAAGTATACTTAAGTTTAATAATAGATTAACATGACAACGCGAACGTTTACCGTATAAAACACGCATGCCGATAATTAACACTTATTATAGCTAACTTTAAACATGGTTACAATGCCTAATTTATCATTTGTTATTAGCCCTACTTTTATAAATGCAAGATTTGCAATCCACGTTACATTACTAACCTGAGGTAAGGCTGCTGTCATCATCAGTATCCACTTTTTCGGGGTTGGGATCAGTCTCCCTATCGCTGGGGCCAGGGAGGCCAACGCTGCCCACTGATGTGCTAGGCATGGGCTCACGCTCACGCAGGCAGTCAAACACGGTGCATGCCTCTGCTTTCAAGTAGATCTTATGTGTAGCCAGATGTTTCATCAGATTCGATGTGTTTCCCCCTTTACTTGCAATTACTTTATTGCATTTGTTGCACTTCGCGTTATTAGAATCCTTTGGTGAGAAATACAGCCACACTTTGGAGCGCTTAGCTTTCGGCATTTTCTCTGGTTAATGGCGGATTCAGTTTGTACTTGCTCTGTAAAATGGTGCATGCTCTTTGCTGTCATAAGACTGTTGCTATGGAAACACCAATGAGCGTGAGCGACACAGGCCAACGTTTACATTGGGATGGGGCAGTTTTACATGTGCCCCACGGAATCTGCCTAGCGACCGTGTTCAATTGGCTCAGGCACCGAAATGAAGCACTTCAATTGGCTCAAGCACTTCATTTCGGTACCGGTACACACCAATGAGCCACTTCATTTCGGTAGCCACTTCATTTCGGTACCAATGAGCAACTTCGGTGCCAAGGTACCGAAATGAAGCACCGAAATCTGCGTTGCATTTCGGTCCGGGTAGGTACCGGTTGTATTGGAACCGGTTCCATATTGGTACCGGTTCTTGGTACCCAACCCTACTTATAAGAGCTTGTCTTTAGATCCCCCGCAGAAGTTGCATGCGCACTCTACGCGGGGGGTCTCGTCTTCCTGGGCCTTACTAAAGGGCGTCTCAGTGGAAGATATTTGCAAAGCTGCAAGCTGGAGTTCTCGCCACACTTTCATTAGGTTCTATATGTTAGATGTGGCTGAACCTAGTTTTCTTCATAGCGTTCTGCGGGCAAGCGATCTCTGGATCCCTTGGCCTGAGAACGATATATATGATAAGTGTGTTCATTAGTGTCTACATGTTATGTTGCACATGAAACATCCCAGGGTTTTCTTACGGGCGCAGGATCACGGATCCCTGTCGCCTATGATAAAGGTGGCCCTGTTAAATTCATGGTGTTCTGCAGGCAAGCGATCTCTGAATCCCCTGACCTGAGAACGATGTATATGATAAGTGTGTTCATCGGTGTCTACATGTTTGTTGCACATGAAACACTCCAGGGTGGTTTCCTACAGGCGCAGGATCGCGATCCTTGCCGCCTATGACAAAGGTTGCCCTGTTTATATGTTCACCGCCAGCGGCCGTATGAACCTCTATGAGGGCAAAGGCTTCAGTAAAGCTGGTGTGTGTAATTGGCTGCCACTGTATTATCACGCGGGAATGTATAGGGTCCCATACTGTTATATCGCAGTGAACTGCGATAAGGAACGTCTCGGTTACTTACGTAACCTCGGTTCCTTAAGTAGGAACCAGATATAACAAAGTTGGCGTGTACAGTGTTACCTTGGATTGATTGTCTTGCTCAGTTTCTTTCCAAGGCAGATCTGAGGGCGCGTAATGATATTATAGTACTCCTGGCAGGCGGGGCCAGGAGCGCACGCTGACAGATCTCGCGGCCTTTCAGGCGTGAATAGATAAATGCTTCGATTTGTAGCCATGACTGACGTCATGTACCATCTTAAGTTCCTGCTTAAGGAACCGAGGTTACGTAAGTAAGCGAGACGTTTTGGCTGTCAAGTAGCAAGTTTAGTTGCACGACTGTTGGCGCTGGCAGCTAGGAAGCTAAAGAGCTAAAGAGCTAGTTAGTGGGTTATTTCCCCCCAAATGTGTTCATGTGCAAAGTAAACAACAATCAATTGTTTATGTTGAAGACAACTCATGTTCTACAGAAACACCACATAATTCATATCAGCATGCTAATGTTATATGTAACTTTTTAGCAGCTAGCTAGCTTCTATGTGTTTTAATGGATCTGATGGATAAAAGTGTTAGCAGCAAGCTAACAATAATGGTCGAGTACTTCAGTTAAGACCTACAATATTCTTTTTGCCCTGACAGCATTCGTGTTGCATATAAACAACAGACCGATTTGATGTAGACATATAAGAAGAGGAGTCAACCAAAGGAGATATTTTTGTGTACAGGCAGAAGGCATCACGGACTGGCAAGACAGCAGAGGTGCTACGGGTGATCCTCGAGGCTTATGACCTTCAGGTATGTCTAGGATTAATAACTGCACAACAGTCATCACATTTTGTTTGTTACTGAAACTTTAAAACTCTTCCAGCCCCAAGGGGCCCCGTGGGGAACTTTGTGGTATTTTGATTAATATATTTAAAAATCTCTGCGAGTTTTTGTCCTAGAAACATAAAACTAACACCCACAGCAACCTTGAACCCTTTTATTTTAAAATATGTAAAGTTTGAAACTAAAATATAAATAATCACTTCATAAGAACAATATTACAAATCCCTTGCACATTTCAGCCTCTGAGTGAGGTTTTGACCCTCCCATTAGCAAATGACAACTATTCATATGATAAGGAGATGGTAATTCAGTGATCACTATTGGGTCATGATGTGTCAAGTAAACCTGTAGGAACAAAGACATTCCAGGCCCATTACGTCATGGCCATTGTTCTTGACCGAGGTGTCCCAGAATGTTCACACCTTTCTCATCAATATGCATAGTGGTTTGAGTGAAGAAAAGTGTCACATTTTATATTACTTAGAATTAGTATTGAAATCACACACACTTTCTGAATGCTAAACTCACCTATGTGGAGCAAACACCTATGTTTACAGGGCTCAGAG